>NC_039361.1:7942468-8105737 GCF_003573695.1 Papaver somniferum
TTTTGATATTTAAGCCTTAAAGAAAAGAGAAAGAAGAAAGTGTCTCAAAATATCACCTACTTGGGAGAGACTTTTCTTTTATCCATTTATGGTAGGGGCTGCACAGGAACCGTCGCGTCCCGTGAAACCGTACCCGAATCGCAGGAACCGTACCGGTACTGTCCCAGAACGGTGGTCAGATGGGACAGGTACAATTACCAAAAACTGGTACCGTGCCTAGAGTAGGTACAAGTAACTGTTCTGGGCTATTCTCATCCTGTACCGTCCCGTAGTACGAGCAACAAGTAATAACGTCTAATAATAGTTAGGGTTTTTGAAAATTAATTAGTTTTTGTTCATTTCTATTTAGTTTTTGTTGTTTTCTTTAGATTTGAAACTGATGGTAATTTGACTTTAGGGTTTTGGAATTTTTGGTGTGGTTTATAACTTCATTTAACTTGGGTTTTTTAACTATATGTACCTCTTAATAATTTTAATTACAAATATGTTCCTCTTAAAAACAGAATTACAAATATGTTCCTTTGATAAGATTTTCCATCCGAAATTCAATAATGAAAAAAACGGTGCCACGTCACATGTATTTGCACCCAAAAGTAGACAAACTTTCCCTTGACATATAACTCTAGGTAGTTAACCACACTAGCTTACGTGGCATCTTGTGCACGCGACAACATGTCCATGTTATCTCTGCAATTGCCACCTGGAAGATCACAATGACATGGAAAGTTGTACACATCATAACTGTCACCCAAATATGACCGTTGAACGGTCATATTATGTTTAAAACCACCATTCGTTTATATGCAGCAGATAAAAATCCCATAAAAATATAAACAATCATCTACAATAGATGGAATTATGCAAAAGTTTAATATGAGAAGCATGGTGGAGGTATCTAGCAGTAGCAGTTCTAACAGTGTATGTTCCATGTGTGAAATAGATAATCATCCACAAATTCAGTGTCCATGGATCTACTCTAGGTGCAAGAATGTACCTTGCAATGGTGTTAGGAGAATGCCGTTGTCTCAAACTCCTGAGCATCCTGGTGAGAAGTTCTTCAACTGCTCCATCAACAACTATTTTGAATGGTTTGTAGATGCAATAGATGATGTTAAAGCTTTGGATGTTCATCTTCCTGCCAATAAGTGTTTCTTTGCTTGTGGCGACATAAACCACCAGTTCAATTCCTGCCCATTCCAAAATTAACCATGTAAGAATAAATGCAGTGGAAAATACATGCTCAAAGTATGTAGGATCAGAATCTCGCAGCAATAATGCCTCAGCTAAATTATAAACAACACAACACAACGGTGTCACTGAACAATTTCAGAAATGACATGATAAACGACGTCAGCTAAAATCATGAGGAAAATGTGATGTTCCTGCGAAAATTAGAGAGTTTGCGAGATTAACATTTGTAAGGATGCGAGAATGTCGCAAGTCATATCCGAAAATAAAGGACAGATTAGCTGTCATCCACTATGTAATTCTCTATAAATAGCTGTTCCGTTGTAAAGGAGAGGAGAGAGATCTTTTCTGAGTGAGAAGCAAGTAAATAGGAGAGAGAAAATCTAGAACAATGATTATTCTTGATTCCTTTATCTTTTCTTGTAAGATTGTTCAAAGATTCATCAATAAAATTAATATTGTTAATCTAAAATGAGTTGAATTTTATTGAAATCTTGTGAGGGGTGTAGTGTAGGATTTCCTGCAACTACATAATGATGCTAGAAACAGGGACGATTGAAGATTGAAGATTATTCTATAAAAAATTAAAGATTAATATTGAGATTTGTGAAGATTTGGGGTGATTGATTAAGAATTTTACATAATCTCTTGCAATTCATTCATATTGAAGAAATGGCTAGAAGAAGAAATACATCAGAACAACCAACTACTATTAGAAGAAGCAAGAGAATTGCTGGACGGGAAAGAAGTGAAATGGGAGAATCTACTAGAATGAGAAATAATGGAGAAAATCAAATTCAACCACCAATTCAACAAACACTAATACAAGGAAGGAATACAGATTATGATAGGGTGAGTATACACACTTGGCAATCAAATTTAGCAGAAGAAGTAGAAGAAGTGCAGCAAACCAGAAACCATAGACAGGTAGAGAGAAATCAAGAAGCAGATGAAGGAATAATTCATGGAAATGAGGAAATTGGAGCGTTAGAAACGTTGAGACGAAGAATACATGAAGAAAGAAGAGCTGAGGCAGAAGAACGTGCGAATCTAACAAGGAAAAATCATGAATTGAGGATGAAAAATATGAGACTACAGAGTAGAAGATCGAGAAGTATTACAAAATAATATTCAAGATTGACTAGAAGAGAGATGAGGCGAAACTCACCGACAATTAATGCCGGAAATGATATTCAAGAAGAAATATCAAATCCTAATGAAAAACATCGCGAAAATAGAGAAAGAACTGATGATCGTTACATTCCACAAAATGAAACTTTTGATGATAGGAAAAATGATAGAAAATCAAGAGAACGGACAATGTCTGGGACAAAATAATCAAGACGGCGAAGGGAATCGATAGGAAGGAAGGATAATTTTACATGAGAGAGAAGCTCAAAGAAATCAACAAACGATTGAAGAAGAAATTGAAAGACATTATGCTGAACAAGCACGTTTAATTTGCGAACGTGAAAGATTGAGAGAGGAAATGGAAGACCAAGAACTTCAGGAGACAATTCGCCAAAATAATCACGACAATCGAGAAAGAAGGAGTACACAAAACCGGAATAACTATCAATGAAGAGTATGATAGAGTACAGAGGATAGATGAAAGATAGCGAATGTAATTGATAAGAAATGAACAAAATCATGGAGGGGAAAATGAGAGACATCATCATATGCGAATTCAAGATAGAGATGAGGAAGAGAATCACAGAAGAAGACGAAATGAAGATGATGAAGAAGAAATGCAAAATTTCGCGAGAGAAGAAAGATATGAACGCAGAAGAAGGGATGCGAAATTAAAAAGACCAATGGATCAAAATCCAGGTGTAAATAAACAAATCTTAAAAAGAATTAGAAGAAATGAGAGGAATGCTAAATAATGGAGGAGAAGTAGGAAGAATACAATTAGATGAAGCTATAAAAGAAGCTGCGAAAACTCCATTTACAAGGGAAGTACAACTAGGAGGAATACCACCGAAATGTAATTTGCCCGCATTAACCAGCATTTTTGATGGAACAACTTGTGCAATTCAACACATTAAAGCCTATGTGAGGTGCATGTTGCAATGGGAAAATCATGATGCCGTATTATGCAAGTATTTCGCATCCAGCTTAACAGGGGAGGCGTTAAAATGGTTCGAAGGTCTACCAAAGAATACAATAACATCCTTCAATCATTTGCAGACTACATTCCTGGGGGCATATATAAGTAATAATTCTTCACGACCTGGTATTGAAGACGTGTTTGGATTAAAACAAAGGATTGGCGAAAGTTTGAAACACCTAAATAAAAGATGGAGGACTATGTGTAGCGAAATGGATGGCCGTGTAGATGAGAGATATCTTATCTTATCATTTATCAATGCTATGTTCGCAACCAACTTATTGTATATCCAAATTTTCAGAGTCAAGAATACAATCACAATGACTGAATTGTGAGAACTTCAGGAAGAATATATTGCTCTAGAGGAAAGGCAAAATGAAATGGAATCATATCCGGTTGCGAACACCAGTTCACAAACATCAAATGCAAGCTTATTACCCAAACTAATAAACACAGTGGCGAGCACTTCGCAAGTACAACAAGAAAAAGTGACGGACAACAATCAACAGAAACTGGTGGCTATGGGAAGCCGAGATCAAGAGGAGTATGAAAGAGATAAAAGTTTCTACAATCGTGGTGGAAATAACAAAATTCAAAGACTCGATCATCCGCAAGAAACTTATGGAGGTCAAAGACAAAACTATAATAGAGGACAAGGAGGTCACAAGGTAGTATGGGAAGAAATCAAGATGCCACCTCTAAATGCAAGTATGGAGAAAATATGGGAAGCTATAGTTTTGATGGAGAATATACCAACACCATGGAACATGGGAACGGAACCACCTCCAAACCACAGAAGTCATGAATTCTGTTCTTATCATCATTTTCATGGACATACTACAAATGATTGCAGAAATGTAAAAAGAATTATTCTAAGAATGATAGATCAAGGAAAACTAAACCACTTTTTGGTAGGGAACCCACAATCTCAACCATTGCCACCACCACCAGAGCATCACAAAGTAAACGCGATGAAAAAGAAGGAAACATTCTTCATAGAAGTTGGTGCAAAAGCCAAGAATCTATTCTGTCACTCTATCGTACATTCATACAAGACAATTGTAGATTTTCATGACAATGTTTTGAGTAGAGTGTTCGCAAGAGATAATGATGGAAGAGAAATTATGAATATTGCGAAAATCTCGCTACTAGAGGAATGGCATAAACATACTATTTCTTTTACCGCAGAAGAAGTCCCCGAAGGTGGAGAGGTACATGACAATCCATTGGTGGTAAAATTAGAAAGTAATCCAAAACCGAAAGAAGATGAGGATGATGAAGATGAAGATTCATGGGCAATTAATAGGATTCTAATCGATACTGGAAGCTCTGTGAACATCTTATTTTATCATACTTATAAAACTATGGGAGGAAGAGATGATGATCTTATACCATCAACATATAAGATATATGGTTTTAATGGTACTTCCAACAATCCTAAAGGGGAGATTACTATGCGAATTCCATTGAAGAGAATATCTTCTGAAATCCTGTTCAGTGTCGTTGACATAGAGTCACCCTACAATGCATTAATTGGTCGACCTTGGTTACATGGGATTCTAGGTGTAGCTTCAACTTTCCATCAGTGCATCAAATTCCCTCACCCCCAGCGGTGTATGAATCATAAAGGGAGATTGGGTTGAAAGAAAGAGGTGTTACGAAACTGAGGTGGAATCCTGCGAAGGAAGAGAAAACAAGAAGGCAAGTTGGAGACAAAAAAATCAAATAGACACAAAGAAATGAGAGATTGATGGTTGATGCAATCGAACGAAAAGAAGAAGAGATGTTGCGAAACTAATGCTAGCTCAGAATAAAAAATGGTGAACATACCACTATCAAGGAAGCAGTAACAGAAAATAACAAAGAAGCAGAGAATTGCAAAGGTAATAAAAACAAGAAATGTATGAATGATTGAATGACAAAATTGAGATTGCGAAATGCAAATACGATATGATGATGTGCAAGAATCTCGCAGAGATAATGAATTCTACAAAAGACGATCAGAGAACAATGACAAAAGAGAAAGGGGCGAACCTTTATGGCGTACATCCTAGTTCGCGAATAAAATTTCGCAAGAGGCAAATGTAAGACCAAAAATACGTCATATAAGGGGGTACCTGTTGCATGGCTCAGGGAAAGGCTACACCTCCACCGGAACCTGAGTCATGGAGATTTGGGGTCAATAAAGCCCATCCGGGAGAGGCACCTTGGATTCTCAGCTTAAGCATATGACTTAGGTTGGGCGACTAAGGTAATAAGGACTCTCCCAAGGAGTGCAGAATCTAACCAAGGCGCCGAGGTACACGGTTGAGTCAAGAGTGCCAGGGGCGTCTGGAGCGTACCTTGCCATTCTTGACAAGTCTTGGCTTATACTGCACTCGGCCCGAAGAAAACCCCACTTAGGGTGCAGTCTCGTAACCATAAACCCTATAGGTAAAAGGGATAAGAGGCTGCGAAAACAATTGGTTATTGTTAAGACCGGATGGGAGGAGCCAACCTTGTATGGTAGAGGTACGCCTCCTTGAAGGGGCAACCAGGGGGAAGATAAGGGCGGCACCCTCCATTAGGGAGCTGGTAAGTGTCTTAAGACGCAAATGTCATGAGGCTTTTTACTCGCAAGGGTATTAAGGATTGTCATATTTGTGCGAAAATCCTGAAGAGGCAATAATACAAAAGAAAAAGATAAGACGAGATCAATGGGTTTTCGCATGAAAGTGCGAAGACGTCCTGCGATTTCGTCACAAGACGACAATGTCATGGGGCTTTATTTTCGCAAGAATATTTAGGCCTGTCATATTGTCGCAACATTCCTGAAGAGGCCATAATACAAAAGAAAAAGTTAAGGCAAGATCAATGGGTTTTTGCATGAAAGTGCAAGGACGTCCTGCGATTTTGTCGCAATGACAAGAGGTGGCATAATAAGACCTTTAACTAGGAAGGCAAAATAAGACCACACAGGAATGAAATTTTGAAAAGAATCAAAATTCACTTCGCATATGATTGCGAAATTATACATAAACAATTAAGAAGTTGAGGCACAAAATAAGAAAAATCTGCAAAATCTCTCATTTGGATACAAATAATAGAGGCAAGTATGGGAATGAATGAAATTAGAAAATGTTATTTGTCTCCATATGATAGATTTACGCAAAAATTTAAAAATTAATGATTATGTTGATTAGCCGTACTGCAAGGAAGAATTGTTTTAATGAATGCAGGTCAAAATGAAAGAAACTCATGCATTAAGGAATATGGGGAACCAAAAGAATTCGCAAATATACAAAAAGAAAGAATAAATGTACAAGTATTACAGAAGATCAAAGAAAGAAAAAAAGACTACTTCTTAGTTGATCCTCCATCATCTTCATCAGACTTGTTCCCTTCTTCGTCTGCATCAGAACCTTCATCACCATCAGATTCTTCATCATCAGCTTCGCTATCAGAGATAGTTAGACTAGGAATATTCTTTGGGATCTCCTCCAAGAGACAAGGATAATCAGAGTGAGGAATACTATGGTCATCACAAACCATTTGAATAGTTTGATTGCGAAAATGCAGAGCGTCGTTCTTAAAGTTCGCAACAATGATCTTGATTTGATTCTTTAATCTAGAATACTTGTCGCTGCGAGAATAAAGATTCTTTGCGAGTTCCTCTTTTTCAGCTTCAAGTCCCTCAATTCTTTCGTGATATCTACTTTCAGAATCTGCGAGCAAAAGGCAATCAATTAATAACTTGATGAAAATTCATAAGAAACAAAAGATTAGTGAAGAAGAACAGTTAATAACCTTCTCTGTCAGAAATCATATCTCTAATCAAGGCTGCATGCTCAACTTGGAGACTAACATTTACACCTAAATATTTTCTGTCATCGTCTAAGATTTTCGCAGCCCAAGCGAGTTCATCCTCATTATTTATAAGGAGACGAGAACGAATTTGGTTTTCTCTTTCGCAGAGCTCGATGTTCTTGCAGTTAGCTTCATCTCGTTCAAGTTGAACTTCAAGAAGGGTCTCTTAGAATTTCGCCAGAGCCTTAGCACCTTGATCAGAGATGCGATCCTTATCATCTATGAGACCGCTAATTTTGGTTCTTATCTCATTGATTTTCTCTTTAGAATTAAGAAAGAGACGCTTAAATCTATTGGCTAAGCCTAAACTAGATCTATGGTTAATCTCTAAGAGGCGAAATTTGGATCTCAGTTAATTCAGAGAAAGAGATGAAATTCTATCATTTGAGAAACTATTTAAAGATTTATTAAGACAATCAAGAAGAGTATCATTATCGAAGGCATTAGGAAATGAACGAAGAATGGTAGCTTCATCAGAAAGACCATAAATGTCTGCAAAAAGGATCAATTAAATAAGATAAAACAACATGATGAATGAATGAAGGGAAAGGAGAAAAGTAACATACCATAGAGTTGATTATTAGCTTGCTGAAGGCTAGAAATTTTGTTCCTGTACGAAGAAGAATCGATTTCTAGTTGCTTGTTCTTCTCGCGAAGACCTTTGATTTCAGTTTCCAGTTCCTCATTCTTTACACGAAATTGAAGATTCTTCTTTTCAAGAATTTTGCGTCTCCTCTCCAGATCTGAGGCAACAGCGAAAGAAGCTTTTCCATCCTGCGAGAAAATATAAAAAGTATTAAAATAAAAGAGATTCTGAGTTACAATAATGAAAAAATAAAAGGACGAAAGCATACCAGACTATTAAGAGAATGCAGGAAATTGGGGGTCACCGATCTAGAAACTCCATGAAGAGAATTATCACCATCCAATAAAGGAGCATCACAAATAGTAGCGAGAGATTTGCAGGTATTAGTGAATTGACTATCTCCCATTCCTTGCAAAGAATCAAAAAAGAGGCCAGAGAGTTTAGCCATAGAAGATTCAGATGGAGAATCTTCATTTGCAACAAGGTCATCATTATCCTCATCATCCTCATCATTCTCGGAATTTTCATGAGAAGGAATATTTGAAGGAGAGGAAGAACGTATTTTTCTCTTCTTTGAAGGAGGAGCAGTTGGTTTTTCCCTGCGAAGAGCACTTTTGCCTTTATCACCAGTTTTCGCAACATTGGCAGGCTCTTCTATTTCAGCAATAATGTTCACACACAGATAGAAATAAGAAATAGAGGCAACAGTATACTGTTTAAAATCATAAGAGAATATTTCTTACCTCATCTGTGTATGAGCGAAGAGCTAACAAGGTACTAGCCTTCCCAGTCCTGTGATAGCTATCTTTCAGTTTCTGGATCTGTAGAATTTCGCAAGAATCAACGAACAAAAGAATAAAGATAAATAAAGAAATGTAAAGTTGGTGAAACTGGAAGAGACATACCTCTTTCTCCTTCTCGGGCCAAGAGAATACCCAAGTTGTGTTCTTACCAGAGTTCCAATCAATGTCTTGCATGAGTATTTTAGCTTCATTAATATTATCTTTCCTTTTCAAGCGAATAACCCATCGAGTATTCTCTTTCTTCATGGAGATCAATTCATAATTTTCAAAGAAACTTGTGTATTTTTCAGCAATTATCTCCAAGTCTGCGAATTTAGGATCCCTAAGTTCTTTGGAGTAAAGAGATCCTTTACCAGCACCACGGTTAGCGAACTCCAACATCAGACAGATGTAATCCCCACTCAATTGGAAGATAGCTCGCGAAAATCCCGAGTGAGCGAGAATTTCATAGAACAAAGGAATATCTGGGTCATAAAGAGGAATGGGGAGACATGCGAGAATTTGACCTAGCAAAATTATGATTGATTGATCATCACAATATTGATCAGAGAAAAGTTTGATAGAAAGAATTGACTTGGCACTTTCACCAGGAATGGTAGAAAGTGTGAAACCTTTCTCAGCAAGATCTTTTTGGACGTCTTTTAAGTTTTTCTCATGTTTATGGCCACTTGGAGGCATATATGAATATAGAATATGGGAATGAATAAAAAGTAAGAAGATTGAAGAGAGAAGAATTACAGTAGCAGAACTTACAGAAGAACAATAGAGTTGCAAAGATGAGAAAGTAAAAAGAGAAGAGAAAGTAAAAAGAAAATGTAAAGAAGAGTAAGAAGAATATATAAATAAGATTTTTTTTACTCGAAGAAATAAAAACTATTAATGCGAAATAGATGGAAGAAAGGATACGTGTGATAAATGCAGAATATGAAGAGATGGACAACTGCGACATTTCTCATATCATTCTCTACTTCGCAGAGAAGATATGAGAAGAGGCAAGATGTAGGATCAGAATCTCGCAGCAATAATGCCTCAGCGAAATTATCAACAACACAACACAACAGTGTCGCAGAACAATTTCAGAAATGACATGATAAACGACGTCATCTAAAATCATGAGGAAAATGTGATGTTCCTGCGAAAATTAGAGAGTTTGCGAGATTAACATTTGTAAGGATGCGAGAATGTCGCAAGTCATATCCGAAAATAAAGGACCAATTAGCTGTCATCCACTATGTAATTCTCTACAAATAGCCGTTCCGTTGTAAAGGAGAGGAGAGAGATCTTTTCTGAGTGAGAAGCAAGTAAATAGGAGAGATAAAATCTGGAATAGTGGTTATTCTTGATTCCTTTATCTTTTCTTGTAATATTGTTCAAATATTCATCAATAAAATTAAGATTGTTAATCTAAAATGAGTTGAATGTTATTGAAATCTTGTGAGGGGTGTAGTGTAGGATTTTCTGCAACTAAAAAGTATGTAGAAATAAACACAACCACCATTTATGTTACCTGCAATGCAACAACATCCAATGTCAAGACTTCCAGTGGGTCTCTAATGCTGTTTTACTTGCTGCCAAATCCAAGAAAAGATCTGCTAAGTTGAAGATTGCTGACCTGTGTAAGCAATTACAAAACAATCTACAAATGTAATGAAAGTGTTGAGCAAGAAGTAATATAATGTACTACTTATATATATATAACTGATCCAAAATAAAGTGTTGAACACCATTATCCTTATAATAAACTAATCCAAATAACATAACCCAGATAGTCTTATAAAGAAACGTTAAAAAAAAACAAGCAAGCTCTACTGAGTTGTAGATGTTCCCTTCTTTTGTGGCTTTGGTGCTTGAAAAGTTTGGCTCAAAGTCTGGCTGAACCAACCAGTACCATTGACAGACTGGCTAAAAGTCTGTTGCACAACTCCCCTTCCACCTCTTGCTCCTCTACCACCCCTTCCACCCCTTCCTCCAGATGCAGGTGCAGAAGATGTTGATGGTGTAGTTTGAGATGTTGATGCTGAGGTTGATGCAGCTGCAGAAGTTGATGCAGATCCTCTACCTCTACCTCCCCTAGAACCTCTGCCTCTCCATCTCCTGCTCCTGCTGGAACTGCACTCAGCTGGATCTGGGTAAGTAGTTTCTTGGGTTCCCCCATCTACCATGGATCTTGGTCTCCTTTCTTTAGGATTAGAACCAACCTCACCACCAGCACAAGTTCTTCTGTTGTGGGCTATCTGGTTGCATCTCTTCAATGTCCTCTGTTTCTTCTCACTCACATGATCATAATGCCCCAACTTCCTCTTCTTAGCAGGTTTTCCTGGTTTCCTCATATCTATAGGTGGCTTGACAAAGGGATCTTGAGGCTACAAAAGAAGGAACACATAAGAAAAGAAAAAGTTAGATCTAGATATAAATAGAGAAACTCAAGACACTAGTAGAAAAATGATGATCCGTAACAGTTAAAAACTGTTACTGTATTATTTCCGTAACAGTTTTAGTTTTTTCTGCGGTGTTACTAAAGCCCCTGTTACGGAAAGTTTATAAAACCTGTTACGGAAAGGCTATTGAAAAATGACTCATAAATTCTAAAACTATTACTGTTGGTAGTTTTCAGTAACACTTTATAAAATATATGTTACTGAATAATTTCTACTGTAACTATTTTACATAAAACCGTTACCGTTAGCAGTTTATTGTAACATGTTTGGGAACAAACTGTTGCTATTGTTTGAGTAACCGTAACAGTTTTTATTGAAACTGTCATAAAAACTGACAGTTTTTATTGACTACCATCACCTCCACCACTAGCGCCACCACTACCTCCACCACCAGCAACACTAGCTTCTCCACAACCGTCACCACCATGTACGCCGCGTCCACTACCATGAGTTGGTCTTCTTGGACATGAAATATAAATTCTATAAAAGTACACTTCACAAGATTCAACCTTGAGACCTATTGCATTAATTATAACTCTTGAACCACTCTTCCATGTTTTCCTTTTGTTTAATGTTATCCAAATAAAATATTTACTCTCATTAGACAGTAAACTATACCTCCACCACCTTCGTCGTCACACCACGCAACTACAACACAATTTATATTTTTCATATTCCTACATATTTTTACAACTTGTTTATTATTTTGTATTATATTCGATTTTTTCTCAAACCTTAGGTAACCATCAGTACGAGCCATGGCTAGCTCTCGTTCTTAGAACTAAATCAAGATGTTAAATTAATGTCAGTCCATAAGTAGTTATTTTTTTGAACCGGATACCCAAAAACTAGTTATACAAATAAATAATTTACAGAAATGTCACGATAATTTCAACTATGGTAACCTATTAAACATGTCGCAGTAACATAGATATATAGTAACATTTAGTTTAAAAAATGTTACGATAATGCCAACTACGGTGACATATTAAACATGTTACGGTAACATAGGTATATAATAACAGTTGGTTTAAAGAACTGTAATGGTAATGTCGACATACGAAATATGTTACAGTAACATGGGTATATAGTAACACTTACTATAAAAACAGTTACAGTATACAACCTGATGACATTATGTAACAGTTCTTACAAAAAGTGTTACTGTTATTTAACTATCTAACATTTAGTAACAGGCATTTTACGAACTGTTACTTTATAAAAGTTTGAACTGTTACTAAATGTCACTTTTCTACTAGTGTAAAGTAACCCTAAATGAACTTGTAAAGAAATAATAAAGAAAGGGAACAAGATAAGATTCCCAACAACTAAGAAAAGGACAAAAAAAAAATAATAAAGTAAATTATGATGTCACCTCTCCAAATCTTCTCTCCCTCTGATTAATTGCATTTGGATGGCATAAGTGGATTTGTATGCATCCACTGTGTAGTAATAACTACACAACAGACAAGGGAAACAACTACATGATTAGTAAATGAGAAATGAAAGTAGTTGAGTACATTTAATAAACATAAAAACATTAATAAACTTTGTCTTACTCTGCCCCGTTAGGTCTTAAAGTCTTCAAAACACAGACAACATGCTGACAAGGAAAGCCCCTCAGTTGCCATTGGACACAACTACAAGTCTTGTTAATCAGATCAACTTGGAAGATAGAGTTGTGAATAGATGTAACTTGATAACTCTGACCATATACAACACCACTAATCCTAAACTGACCAGTGCATTCTTTCATCTTCCCAATCAACTTCATTGCTTCAGGTACTAATTCTACATTTTGCCAGTTCATAGACAATTGCGTTCTCCTATACCACAAGCCCATTATTAACTGTCCATACATTAATACCAAGGTACAAATAGGCTTGTCTCTAAGTTTCTTAATCATGTTATTGAAAGACTCAGAGAAATTATTGTTCATATATTCACAGCAACAAGAGGGGTCAAAGAATGCTTTAGACCACCGGATAGGATCCTCGTTCATCTTATATTGAGCAACATCACCATTTTCCAGCACCAAAGCATCCATATGGAACTGGACAAAAAGAAACATGAAGGTTATTAACAATTTATAACCAATAAAACTCTCCATGACATAAACAAGTTACAAAAGAACATTTCCAATGGATACAAGTGTTTTATTACCTTCCAGTGGGTGAACTTATAGGCTTTAGCAGCATTCCAGATAAGGTTATGTATTTTTGAACCCTTATAGTGAGTCTTCATATTCTTGAACATGTGTCTGCAAAGTCAGCAAAACATGTATTAGAAGCTAAAACAAAAAGATTACATAATGGTTAAAAAAAACTGTAATTATGGTAAACATAGTGAACATACCTAAAATAATATCTGTGTGGGCTTCTTGGAAATAAAGCACTAACAGCCTCAATCAAACCTTTTTGCCTATCAGAAATGAAAGTAATTCTTTCATCATCTGATTCAATCAGGGGCTTTAACTGCTTCAAAAACAGATACCAATTCTCAAAACACTCATTTCTGACCACTTGTATGGCTAATGGTAAACCTGGTTCTGTGCATCTAAACCAGTTACATCTATAAGACAACCTCCCAGCTTTCCAGTAAGGTGACATGCATCAATACCAACCACTTTTCTGCAACCATTTTTCCACCCATGAATTGGAGAATGAAATGTAATCATCATTGACTTAAAGCAATTATCCTCCCTGAAACATTACATAAACATTATACAAACAATTACATAAAAACATTTTACACAAAAAATGTTACTCCCTCCATTTCACAAAGACAGTCCGCTTTGACTTTCTCAAAATATTAAGGAGACCATATTATTTTACTTGACTACCCTTAGTTACTTACCTATTTTATTTTAATAAAAATAATAGCAGTAAAGACAATCCAAAATTGTTGTGAGAATTATAAATACGAAACATAAAAGGAAAATTTAAAAGATATCGAATTTATGAAGTATAAATTTTATATGGAATTTAATTTTTAGAGTTAAATGTATATTTCCTTGAAAGGAATGAAGGATATATATTTGTTTCCTCAATTATACTAATTTATTTAATATTTTAGATTGGGTCACGCTAAAAATGGATTTATGATTATAAAGTATTCAAGGGTATATTAGAGAGTTCATTGAAAAAGTATGATTATAAACAGAGAACTGGACACAATTTTGAAACTGACGAAAAAGGAATAGAGGACGGTCTTTCAGAAATAAAGGGAGTAGTTATTATATCTTTAACAAGTTACATAAACATTAACAAGTTACCTTCCAAAACTGTAATTTGCTGCAGAACCAGGATTAGTACTTGCCACCATGTCTACAAAGGAGGGGGCCATTTTATAAGACTCTTCATAACTACCATGCATTTTTTCCAAGCACATAGTCCTAGCTTTCCAAGCAACATGCTATGGTAGAGAAGTGTTATGAGAAGTGTAGAATTCATCTGCAATGTCCCATGGATGCTGAAGGAATCCACTAGTCTTCAGCTTCTCAAACAGATACTGAACAACAAACTCTGCATTGGATGATTTATTTCTGCTAAGTGGATCTCCAACACAAGTATGCTCTAGATTCATACTTCTAACAGTGAAAGTCTTCTCCCCCTTTGTATTTGATGCAAAAACTTGAAACTTACAACCTTTAGACTTATGATACCTACATTTCACTCTTATCCTTCTTTTTCCACAAGGCTTCAAAATATACTGAAACTTCTTTATCACTGCATAACTCCTGATCAGATGCTTCTTAAATTGTATCTTGTCTTCAAACTGCATACCTACCTCCATTAAATCAACATCATACACTAAAAGACCATCATCAACAGGAAAGAAGTCTTCATCCATATCTGCAATATGTGGACCCCATTCTTGGTAAAAATGTTGAAGGGACTATGCTTTACTCTTCTCATCTTCAGAGTCAGAGTGATACTGTGAGTTACCAAGGAAGTTGTCATTATCACTAGGAACTAAAGCCACTGCAACACTTTTTCCTTTCTCCCCTTCAGGTACATCATCTCCTTGTGAACCTACAAAGTCTGCCAAAAGTATTATTAGTCATCATAACACAGATAATAGCTTAATATGAAGTACACAATCAAAAGTAGTACTGCAACATTACCTTCCTTTCTAAAGTTATGCCAAAAGTCATCATCAAAGTAGCTGTTCACAAAATCTCTGACATCAGCTATGTCAATGTCACTTTACTCATCATCAGAGCATGGTGGACTTCTATCATCATGAACTGGATGGCACACATTCTCTTCCACATTATCTAGTTGAATGTTCTCATACTCTACATCCACATTATCATATGGATGGCACATATCCTCATCATTCAAAATTAACCTTTCAAATGCAGCATTTATTTGAGCATCAAGTGACTTACAAACCAACCTTGGACTTTTCCTAGTAGCAGGAGAAACTAATTTTGAATTTCTATCAGCCTTGTTCTTAGGTGTAGAACACACAAAGTCATCTTCATGCGTCACATTCTTCTTAGGTGTAGAAAACGCCATCACAGAGTCACTTGTCACCTTCTTAGTAGGAGTTAAATACATAACTTCATTAATAACCCCTAAAGATGATGGGCGTTCATCACCAACCCTCAAAACCTTGTCACTAATCTGAAGTAAAGATGCACATAACCATCATCTTGATATTTAGCCATGTTCCACATTGTAAAGAACTCCTCATCATTGTTAATCAGTTCTGGTATGTTATCTGGAGTAAACCAAAACAAATTAAGCTTCTTGGCCTCACTAATCTTCATCTCCCACATAATCATATCAGTCAACATATTTAGATCAACATAGTTTACATCCAAATCATGGTATAGAGTCCATTTATTTGTGCATGAATAATTCAACCCCAAAGCTCTTTTTACGGTACCTAACAAATCTGCTTCTGCACATACAACAAACAAAAAACCATCCAAACAATTCAATTACTAAGTTCGTAATACATCCCCAGAAACCATATTCATCATTTTTACCATTCAACAGCAGCCATAAATCGAGAAATTAAAAAAAATCCCCAAATTTCAAAATTAGTGTTTCTGAAAAATCCCCAAATTTCAAAATTAGGGTTTGAAAAATGAAAATCAGTAATCAAATAAGGGTAAATCGATCAAACCCTAACACTACAGAGACATGATTGTTCGAATAAAAGAACCCTGAACCCTAAGTCACAGAAACAGTTCGATAACCCAACATAAAAACCCTAGAAATACAGAATCATTTTGAGAATAAAAAAAAAGTTGAAGAATTTCTTACCTCATTTTCTCGAATCACTATCATCACCACTCATCTTGTAGAACTTCTTACTTCAATCAATTCTTCAAGTTCTTCATCAACATACCTTGAACAACAGAAGAGAGGGAAGAAAAAACTGACTCTTCTCATCAACAGACCTTGAAGAGAATAAAAGTGAGAAGAGAGAACTGAGAGAAATGAGAGGCGGCAAATGAGAAGAAAAGTGATTCTAGGGTTTCCATTTCTGAATATATCCAAACCCTAGGCACGTGCATTAAAACGTGTCTCCCCTAAGAATCGTTAGATCATTCTCGAGATGGATCATATGTATGTACTCTAATAGGCGTTGGATCATTCTCGAGATGGATCGGAATCGGATTAACTCGAGGTTATTTTTGGAATTACGAAAATGTCATATGGGTATATTGGTAATTCCATATGCTTATTTTATATTTTCTCCGGAGTTAACGGTGAGTTAACACCGTTTGGACGGAAAACCCTTGAAGATGAACAATTTTGTAATTCTGTTTGAAAGAGGGACGCTTCTCTAATTAACATATTAGCAGAGGGACACTTTGCTTTAATTCCCTTTTAACTTAGAAGACGTTTTGCTTTATTTTCTTCTTTTTTTATAATTTTACATACGCTACGAGTAAAGAATCGGTACCGTCCCATCCCTTACCGAGTTAAACATGTACATGTACCGTCCCATCCCGTACTGCACAGGTACAGGTACAAGTACCGACCATAGGGAGGTACAGGTACTGAGCTAGGCAAAAACCTGTACCGTCCCGTCCCATCTGCAGCCCTAATTTATGGTATGTTTTATAATAAAAGTATCTACAAGTCTCGCAAAACCATAAATCATTGTTCTGGAAATCGAATAACAGAAATTTATGAAAACTTTTAGAAAATCACGATCCAATAATAGAAATTGCTTGAGATTTTAAAGAATTCTCTATTGACTAACGAAAGATTTTAGAAGTCTCTAAAATTCTTTAGAGATCTTTACAAATACTAATTGATTAACCCCATGTTATTGAGGTCTGTGGTGCAATCCGGTTTATAGGACTAAAAAGCATTCTTGGTTTAAGATTAAATTAGATTAGTTTGAAGTGTCAATTAATATGATGATTTTTTGGTTTTTGATAGCTAAAAGCAAGACAAAGCAGATAATTTTACTGTAAAAAAATGAAATGTAATCAAAAGGTCCATAAAGCTTGGGATTTTTATGTGACACGTAGAATAATCGTAGACAAGTTTTGACAGTACCTTAGTGATAAATTCAACAAAATCTGTGTTTCTCACTTAGTAGACTGCTAACAAAAGCAAGTAAAGTGGATGCGGTTCAATATGGGCTTGATGAGCTTTTGTGATGGATAAGGAGGTTGCCCAGAAGCACGTAAGGGTCGTTATCCATGGAATGTTTACATTTTTCTGTTTTCATACAATCAGTCAGACAGATTTTTTTTCAAAGCTAAAAAGGGTGTACGCAATAATAAGGGCGTACATCTTGTCGCGACTTTTCCTTTAAATGATGAGAAAGTAGATTCTTAAGAATAACACTATCCGAAACCTACAACTTAGGGTCGTTCTTTTTATCACTAATATATACATATTCAGAAAAGAAAGAACTTATAACAAAAGCATAAAATAAGAAAAAAAAGAACACCCCGTAACAAAAGCAACACCACCAATTGAATCAATTTTTATGTTTAATGGGAATGAGCAAAAGAATAATACTTCATACCCCATAGTTGCCCAGAGTAGAGGGAGATAACAAGGACCATTAGAGTACCATTCCAAACGTAGACACGTCGAAGATGACGAGCAAATTAATGCCTTTGTTAATCTTAAGCATTATTTATTAGCGTCAGCTGAGCTTCTTTTTTTATGAGCCCAGTTGTTCAGGAATTCAGTGCCCAATGAGTAAATGATATCGAGGGAAAACACTTATTATGGATCTAAGTTCATTGATTCAGTTTAGAGGGGAGTTTTATTGCTTTGTTCAAGATGGACACACCTTACCTGGATATTCATCACTCAAAGAAATACCCTACATATTGATACCATCCCATGTGACATAACATGGTTTGAATTTGGAGCACTAATTATATTGGAAAAGGAAGAAAACAGCAACTAGTTGAGATTTGAGAACAAAATAACGAGAAGAAAGAAGGGCGACATCGTGCTAACCAGGCGATACGGACTCGGCCTCGGGTGAAGAACTATCGGTCAAATCAGGAAGTTGGGCGATCAGTGAAATTCCGATAGAGAACAACTAAAATGATGTAATGTGACCAACATTGTAATTATGTTGTATGTCGACTTTGGCCTATAAATATAAGGGCTAGTCGAGAGAGAAAGAGAGGTCAAAGGGGGAGAGAAAACAAGGCATCCTACTTGAGTTGAGAGAACACCAACACTAGAGAGAGAGTACAACTTGTAACCAAAGAAGAAGAATAATAATACACATCCTTTCACCCCGTGGACGTAGGTAATCATACCGAACCACGTAAATCCTTGTGTCTATATTTGTTTATGTTTCTTCATGTTGTGTGGAATCACCTTATACTCCATCGGATGTAGTGTGTAGTTTCATGCCACTACACTAAGCATTAATATGAAGAGAATATCATGAATTGGAATGTAATGTTACTGAAGTATATGCACTTTGACACAACTCCTTGCCATGGTTAGTTTTCTTGATTCCAGGCTTGACAAACCAGTCTGACAAACCATCCGAGAATTGCATTCTAGCTAGATACAGTTTTCTGCACCATACTGTCATGTTTATAATCCATGGCTACGATCATGCATGCTCTAGCTCATTCATGGCCAAATAACTATATTTCAAGCAATACTGGCAAGGTGATCTGGAACTTAATCCCTGCAGCTATCGCTTGGAGTCTATCGACTGAAAGAAACTGCCGCACTTTTCAAGACAAGTACAGCTTCAAAACAGATGGAGATTTATGTGAAATTGCAAAAGTTCTCATCCTCTCATGGGCTGCAGCAGCTGGAAACAAACTTCATACCAATTTTTCTCAAACTATTCTTAATTGGGCATCCGTCTTCTATTAGTGTTTTTGTTTTTTTCTTTTCTTTGCTACTGCTGGTAGCCTACTTGTACATTCTTCCATAATCTAATATATTCTCTCTTCCTATCAAAAAAAAAAATCCATGGCTGCGAATCTTCAAACCCTACTCCAATTTTTTAAATTTCTTTTGGCCTTACACTATAATATGGCTAAGAATCCGGTTACTTAAACGTAGAAAACTGAAATACACAACAACAAGAATATGAAAAACCAACATTTCATTCATTGTCACGTGCAATGATGAGGATTCTCACAAAGAAAAGTTCAATGCAAACTCAAAACGGAGTGCTTGAGAACAATGCGGAATGCGGATATCATTTGCAAACGAGCAGTTCAGATAGAATCGAGCTAAGCATAATATTTTATATCTAACAAAATTCTGTCATGAGTTCAATTCTCATACCTAACATACATAATAATCTCTGTGTACGTATGTACTTATCTCAAGTGATTTTACCCAATAAAAGACTACTAGAATGATGATATGTTGAAGCTCAGTAACCTCCAAAATTAGATATAATAGAACTAAAATCAGTATCATAATAAGAAAGAGAAGTGTTTAGACAGTATTAACCAAGATTATCTCAGATCCCAACCGAATTACGAAACTACGAAGTACTACTACTACAAATGATTTGCAGCGGCACAAGTCGCAGAACTACAAAATCTAACAGCAGATGCCATATAAGAACAAGGAAACAACTAGTTGAAACTTGCATAACCTGATTTTTACTTCAAGACTCATCCGTAGGTGTAAATGATTTGAGTTCCAAGACAGCTAAGAAATCAGATCGTCTAAAAACATAAAGAAGACAAAATCATGGCTCTCTCAACGCCATGTAATGCTCGGTATTACAGAAATAAATGTAGTAACAAGGACTAAATAGAATGTTCTGTTGGATATTTTCAATAACATAGAAAATAAAATCGTTTTTGTTTTTGGTTTGCCGCTACAACGGGGGAGTGTCCTGTGTTGAATAAACACAATGGATGTTAGTTGGAGATCAAGAGGCACCTCCAATGGGTGTGATGGTTTACAAAAGATACAACCATTCCCATTAGACACCCTATGTGTCTTTTGGAAATGAAGAGGCATCTCCAATAAACATGGTTCCCCTATAAGTTGTGATGACTGTTTTCCATTCAAAGTAGAATCTCTCAACTTTCTTTGTTTTTTTTCTTACAAGCATCATCAGTTTCAAAACCAGTGTGTTCTTGGTTGGATCAAGGTCGTACAAGCTTTGAATCCAACAACTGTTGTGGGGCTTCAAGTATCCTGACGGCGATATTCATTGACCTGTTTGTACTCGCCAATACAATTGGGAAAGGGTCGAATAATTGTCGAAAAGAATCTTTCATTGGAGCCTTGAACCCTAATACAACATTCTTTTCTTCATCCTGTTTTAGTGTCAATTTTCCAACAGTTTTCAACAATTAGCTTCGATAAAAGAGGATGAAACTTCATTTGAGTTTTTTGAAGTACGGCTTCAGGGAAGAAGAGTCTTGGATAAGTATAACGGAGAGTTGGATTTTTCCAGAAATACTCCGAATCGTTAGAGGCGTGGACAAGTCAAATTTGGGCCTTTTGTTGAGAGATCATATTTGCCGAGTTTTTTTTGAAGAAGGGTGATTTGGGTTTCGTCGTTGATTTGCTATCTGATCAGTTGTTTCCTGCAAACCGGAATTCCTGGTAATGAAAAGCAAGATGGAAATCGCAATTGTACCCATCATCAGGCCATCGCAAAATCAATTTCCATGAAATGTCGATTTCCGAACATTGGTGCGTAGACGAAAAGGCTATTGCCAGGGGAACTGTCGCCAACCAGATAAGTACCGAATCTAGTTTTCTTTTATAAAGATTCTAAGATTGCATGTTGAGTTAGGAGTCTAGTTTTTCGATACATAAATCAGTATGATTAGACTAGTATCCTAAAAAGTCATAAACGTGAACAACTATTCCCTTTGGATTGGTGTTATCTTCTTGATTGCATAAAACGATCATTATGTGTCCTTCCATGAAACGACTTGTTGTTTGAAACTTTACCGTAGCATCTGTTTGAGACCAAATGAATGGGTCGTAACTCTTATCAAGAGATACAACTGTAACGAAGTTCCCATTGGAAAGCAGTGTACCGGAGAGGGTAGATTGGGTTAATTTAATCTACCAAGCGGTTAGCACTTATTGGGTAATCGCCATAAATTTGATACTATCTATCAGTATTTGTGACGATGATATTTGGTCTTAACAAGGGAGGCGAAAACTAGATGGATCAGACTATGCAGGGTATAGTACCATAAGTACTGACTCCGGGACCGTCATAATTAAGAGATAAGTAACCAATTGCTCTGTCTTATTCGTAGATTTTGAACATTAGTTAAGACATGTTTTAGTGCTTATGATTTCATGATTCATGCATTTATGGAATGGCTAATTATGTGGTTAATGAATTTCTGATTAGTAATTATCAGAAGAAATGCATATGACACATTTGTGTTGAAATTTGAGAACTGCCCTTGGTGTTCCAGGCATTGTGATGCATGCTGGCATTGACAGAAATGTTGTCAAAAGAGAGCCAGACCCAAAGAGTAGTAACAGAACTGCTATATGGGTTTGAAGATTTCCTTCTTTAGGAATTATGTGCAGGCACTGATTGGAATGTTTGGAAAGGAAAGCCAAATCCATAAAGATAGTATCCGTACTGGTATGGATTTGAGGATTTCTACTCGAAATCTATGTGTACCATGTGGTTGACACAAATCAATAGTGGTGGTTTGTGCCTGTACGGACACATAAAGACAATCTGTAAACAATCAAATTGTGAACAGGGGCTACGGACATGAGTATCCACTTTTGAAGTAGCCAGAGAAAGTGGCAGTAATTTTCTAATGGGAATGTAAATTGTTTTCCATGGGTCAATAAGTTTGACTTTATTTTTAGTAATGATTTTTAGTTCTCAGTACAACATGATCACTATTAATTAGTATTTGTTTTACCCACACGTTCTGATATGTTGCTTGAGCTCCTACCTGTGTTGGTGTGTGGTGGATTTGACAATTTCCTTTTCTTAGGAAGTTTTTGTGAAAGTATACAATGGGAACTTAACCAATGACTAACAATGACTTGATTAGTTGACAACTGACAAGTCTGTCATCGAGATCCAAGTCTTTGGCTTGTGGATCAGTGAATGAGTGGAAACATGTAAATTAATCTATTGGCTAATGGCGTGGTTATTTACTTGTGGCGAACTCTGGGTACGTAGTCATAGATGCTGAACATTCGATTTTTCTTTTCTTGTGCTGTATGGTGCATTCTGAAACTGTATCCAGATTTGGGGGCAATTTTATGGGAGCCCACACTCACTGATCGAAATGATTATTTTGTATCTATTACGGAACTAGTTCATATACAGAACCACACGCCTTGAGGAGTTGCAATATGATCCATTTGTGTCAATTCAAATGATGTGTATTCAATTCTCGGAATTTAGCAGTACTTCGTTACATAGAGCTATGTCACGAAATGGGGGAGAATTGATATGACAATGTCATACAAATTTTTTTAGTGTGGGAATTCGTTGATGAATGTTGAGTACAGTGGAAGGCCAACTTCTGTAGCCATCATTGTAGTGCTCAAAGAGACCCAAATCCAAAAGGCCGGTACCCGTACCAGTGCATTGGATTTGAAGTTTTATTTCTATTCAGAAATGTTCTGAGCCGTGTTTCGGAAGAAATTGACACACACGGTACTTGGAAAAGAAGTGTCGTTAAATGACATATGATTGGTTACGTGACATTAGACGAGTATTATCATGAATGCTCTAAGATTAGAGAACCAATAGAGATCACCAATGATTGTTGAGACTACAATTCTTTGGTACGGGTATAACTCTTGCGATAAGAATTATAACTTTAGAAGTCTGAAATCATCGATAAATGTTGAGAAACATTTAGATGTGAACATAATTCTTGCATTAAGAGTTATATGGTTCCAAATTTGGAAATTAGCATGTCTTAAATGACATCAAAAAGGAAAATTCTGGTTAATATGTAACGTATTGGATGATTGGGCGGCCGACCAAATGTCCCATGATGAGGTGTTACGATATTACCGATGCATAAATTATGAACATTTGCATTACATAATGTAAAATGTTAAATAGACATTGTCTATATCTCTGGGTATAAATTTGTTGAGAATTGGGCATGAGTAGAGGAGTTATTCATCGTGATATTGTGCTTGTTGAAGTAACAAGCAAATTGCCTACAAATTTCTTATGCCTCTAGTGAATGCAAGTCTACAATGACATAATGGCTTCTTGTGAATTAACCGTAAATGTTAATTATAATCACTAGAGAAGTTGCAATTATTTTGTAAAATCAAATAAAGACATTTTAATAATGTTGTCAAAATTGATTGCATAACTAGATGCAATTAATAAATAACGAAGAAGAATGACTTAGAAATTTACTAGTAGAAATCCCATTATGGATGAAGCCAACTCCCTCTGTTATGATTAACTGTGAAAATCAGGCTACGATCTATAAGGTCTCAAACAAGACTTATAATGGAAAGTCAAGATATGCTAGTCTTAGACATCAGATTGTCAGATAATTACTCAAAAGGGGAGTAGTTGCAGTAAACTATATTGAATTGGAAAAGAACTTGGCAGACCCTTACACAAAGTGTCTACCAATGGATGTGCATTTAATAAAGTGTAAGGAGATGGGACTCAGGTCTGTTTGATCACCAATAATGGAAACCCAATTTATTTTATATCTTGAAAAAGATAAATTAAGTTCAATGTGGTACTAACAAGTTATTGCAGTGGTTGTGGTACACTAAACTAAAACTTCCCATTGTCCTTCTAGTGTACTGATTCTGCATGATCTTAGGGATGGATGAGTAAGTCTAACTTTTATCACAAGGTGTCTCGCAGAAACACCTTCGTGACTTACCTATATGAGTATTTGGAAATCATGTCGTTTCCTATGAGAATAAGACCGTTCTCAGAAAAGGACTCATGAATCCAGGAGAAAGCACAGGGCCATTAATGTGCAAGCTACGGAACACACTACTTCCTGAAATCAATATGTGTGGAGGTTTCGGCTTTATCACAAGGGGTACTTGGTTCAAGATTAAATTCATCATAGGACCTCGATGAAGCTTTGAATATTTTACACTAAGTGGAGGTTCAAACCCAAAAGGTACCTATCATTTATGTATTGGTTTCCACGATGATGCTTTGTCTCAACTTACCTTGAACTACGCTGGCTTGATCCCACTCGGGTACGTAGGCAGTCACTTGAGTGATGCAGCAATTCCTATTTTATAAGTTTTACTTTATTTTCATGTTTTTGGTTATTGAAAATAGGGGGAGATTGTTGGATATTTTCAATAACATAGAAAATAAAATGGTTTTCGTTTTTGGTTTGCCGCTACGACGGGGGAGTGTCCTGTGTTGAATAAACACAATGGATGTTAGTTGGAGATCAAGAGGCACCTCTAATGGGTGTGATGGTTCACAAAAGATACAACCATTCCCATTAGACACCTTATGTGTCTTTTGGAAATGAAGAGGCATCTCCAATAGACATGAGTCCCCAATAAGTAGTGATGACTGTTTTCCATTCAAAGTAGAATCTCTCAACTTTCTTTGTTTTCCTTCTTACAAGCATCATCAGTTTCAAAACCAGTGTGTTCTTGGTTGGATCAAGGTCGTACAAGCTTTGAATCCGACAACTGTTGTGGGGCTTCAAGTATCCTGACGGCGATATTCATTGACCTGTTTGTACTCGCCAATACAATTGGGAAAAGGTCGAATAATTGCCGAAAAGAATCTTTCATTAGAGCCTTGAACCCTAATACAACATTCTTTTCTTCACCCTGTTTTAGTGTCAATTTTCCAACATATTCACCAGTTTCTCTTAATATTATTTATAAGTTTCTTCTGATTTCTATTTTTTCCCTTCTTTCCACAGCAGTAGTAGAGTTAAGCAAAACCAAGCTTTCAAAATAACTCACTGCTTCTCGCACCTGTAAACCATGGATGTTTAGTTTTCTCACAGTTCTATACTTTGGGTCATATATAAAACTATGTCACATATGCTGTTGCACAAAATCTCACCATTTGTAAGAGGCCCTAAAACCTGATACGGGATGAAAGTATCATTTTTCTTAATGCTATAAAGTTTATTCCAAGAGTCTGGTACTCTATAATCTTGCATCACCCATACTTCAAAAGTCTCTTTGTTTCCAGCAACTACACAAAAGCACTCTTCCAACATTCCCATTCCCATTCATACAATGTTGAGTTTTTTGTAGTGTCACTGGTAGTTGCAGTTCTACAAATCTCTCTTCATTAATATCCATTGAGAGTATGGAAGACAGTTTACTTATCTCCGGGAACCAATGAAGAGCTCCATTGAAAAGCACACCTGACGCTTGAGAAAAAGGAAATCCATATCGGATGGATTGAATGAATTTCCATGAGTTTGATTTTAGAGAATAGACTCCTATCATTGATAAACCCTCCTTATTTTTATAAATATTTACCAATTTGTAATCGACAATCTTGTAATCATAACAAAAACCATGTAATCTACCCGAATAATTATATTGTGATTTCGGTAATCTCTTGTATTCCTTTGTGGCTGGGTTCCACAGAAAAAGAATTTCTTCTGGTCATCCCAGCCGTATACCAAGCCATTACTTGAACCCAACAATTCAGTCTTATATTTTGAAGACGGCATTAGATTCATTCGCTGATGATAATGAATCTTAACTTATGGAATGCACGCTTACGCGTCAAAATCTATAAGCATTAGATGATAGCTGTTTCTTTCGGAAGTAAGACTAAGATGCATTTTTACGATCAGAAATCAATAAGAACCAAGACTTGCAAACACAGTTACATGTAAACGTAGATTTCACTGGTACTCTCAGAAAACGTAGATTTCACTGGTACTCTCAGAAGAATGTCGAGGTAGATATCTTGTGGTAGACTTGACATTCCGGTATTATTTCCTCCTTCAGCTTTTTTTTTCCCTTCAGCTTCGAAATTCTTTTGGAGATAATAAGCTAGGGTTTATATGCTCTAACAATACGGGTTACTTTAAGAGAAAAATATTGATAGAATTTTGGATTCCAAATTCTTAATGCCGTTTAAAGCACAACTGGCAGATTTCACGGTAGATATCTTGTGGTAGACTTGAGTATGACTAAAAACTAAAACATACCCAAAAAACCAGATCAGCGGTTCGCAGCAAAAAACCAGATCAGCAATGGCTGGAGAGGCCCGGGGGTTGCTTATATCAATGCAAGTAGGTTTGCTGATAGCCCATGTAGGACTATTGGTGGGCATCCAAACCATCGCTGATTGGCGATTAGTACTACCATTATGATCTCTTATATAGAAAATCATTGGAATCCCCTTGTCCAATGTGGGACTCTTTTCAATCTTAACGTTACTTTAAAATCGTATAAGGGTTTGATTTTGTTGGGAGATTGGCCAGGTTGTTCATGAACAGTGGTCGGGTCTTTCTGCTGTCGCTAGCTAGTACTTCTTGACTCCAATTATTCTTTCACTTTTGTGGAATACGTAAACAAATTGTATATTTTGGATTGGGGCAAAAACTTTAAGAACTGTCGAAAATCTAAATTCTTTTCTGCTAGGTCAAATAGAACTACCGAAACTAGTATGGGCTCTCAAGGTTTTTATAAAGAAATGGGGAAGAGGAACTTTTGGCTCATTAAATAAACATGAAACTCTTATTGATGTTTATGACAGTCTGGAGGAAATAGATACATTAAACAGTGAGGATTATGCAGCTAGAAAGTTAACAAGAATCAATCACAAGAAAGCTTCTCTGAATTTGGCAAGGAAGTGGTTCTCAAGGTCTAAAGGTCAGTGGTTAGAAGAAGGTGAAAAAAATTCAAGATTCTTCCATAAATATGCTTCTTATAAACAGAAGGCAAATGCAATAAACTCACTAATTATCAATGGTGAGATGTGTCATAATAAGGAAAGGATAACTAAGACTTTTTATGTGGATTTATATATTCAAAGAAGAAGCAGTGGTTAGATCAACTTTTGATGAGCTTGCATTGCCCAGTTTAAGTGTTATGCAAAGTATAATGTTGGAGAAACCATTTGAGGAGAGTGAAGTTAAAAATGTGATATGGAAATTTTGGCAAGAATAAATCACCAGGACCAGATGGATACACTATGGAATTCTTCAAGGAAGTGTGGGATATTATCAAAGTAGAGCTAATAGCAGTGGTGAAAGAATTTGAGCATACTGGTCATGTTGATTGGAGATTAAACTGCACAAATATAGTCTTAATTCCCAAGTGTGATGGGGCTTTTTCAATGCATTCTTTTAGACCAATTAGTCTTATTGGTGGGATCTACAAGATAATTTCTAAGCTTCTGGCAGACAAATTAAAACAAGTACTTCCTTCAATTATTTCTGAGTTCCAGAGTACTTTTGTTGATTCTAGGCAGATAAGTGATGGCATTCTTATTGCATCTGAGCTAATTGATTCTAGAGAAAGAGAAGGAAATCCTGGTTTGATAGTAAAAGTGGACTTGCAGAAAGCATTTGATAATGTTATTTGGTGGTGTCTCGATTATACAATGTCAAGGTTTGGCTTTGGTAATGTATGGAGGAACTGGATGAGATGGTGTATGTCTAATACAAGGTTTTCAATGGCTATAAATAGAAATTCTACAAATATGTTCAGAAGTACAAAGGGACTAAAGCAAAGTGATCCAATGTCTCCATTTTTATTCATTCTTATTGTGGAGGTGTTATCTGTTATGATAAAGAGAGCTGCATCTTTGAATCTAGTCTCTGGGTTCAGGCCATCTTCTGAAGCATTTGAGATCAATCATCTACAATTTGCAGATGATTTAATTGTCTTCGTTGATGACAACTGTGCACAGGTAAACAATCTTAAAAACATTTTATTGGGTTTTGAACTGGTTTCTGGTTTAAAGGGAATTTTCAAAAAAGTGCACTACAGTAAAATCTCTGTACAAGAATATCCTAGGGACCACAAAAAGATATTCTTATATGGGGGTTATGCTTATATGGAGGTCTAACTTGAATAGATTGAAAGAAAAGTTTTCATACATGTACTTCGGAAAATACATACATATGCATAGGAATCACAAAAATGTATCTATGTAAATATAAATACTAATTAAATGAGGATTTTATTTTACATGCATGTATATATGAACTAAATCCACGTAAACTCTACTTTAACGCCGAAAATTAACAAATGAAATCATATGAGTGAAAGAATCCACTTTAAAGAAAAATGAGCATGTAAATGTTTTTGTAAAAATATCTTATCTTAAACTTTAATGTATTACAAGACATATATTATTTATATTATACTATCAATTATTCTTGTATGGGTGTATGTTCCTTATGACGGGACCGAAAAAAATTATGACTTATTCTAATACGGAGTTTATTATTAAATATAATTGGCCCAAATCGGGACCACACATTTTTATTCTTATATGGAGTTTATTCCCATACTGAGTATTCTTCCGGAGAGGTTTTACTGTAGTACCAGTTGGTAATTCTGTGAATGCTATGGAGGCTGCAATTATTTTTGGGTGTCAAATTATTGCTTTTCCTATGAAATATTTAGGAATTCCTTTGGGCAGTGAGTCTAAGGCAGTGGGAGTATGGGATGTAATTCTGCAAAATTTTCAAAAGAAGTTGAGTATGTGGCAAAGGAAGTATCTTTCAAAAGGAGGTAGACTCATGTTGATTCACAATGTGCTTTCAAGTTTACCAGTCTATTATTTATCTCTTTTTCAACTTCCAGTTTCTGTTGAGAAGCAAATGGAGAAGATTATGAGACAGTTTCTTTGGGGTTCTGTGAATAACAAACCTAAGAAAGGTTGGGTACGATGGAAAAAGAAAATTTTTCCAAAGGAAGGTGGTGGAACTGGAATTAAGAAGTTAAGACTTATGAACTTACATGCCAAATGGATATGGAGGTATGGAAATGAAGAAAAAGCTCTATGGAGAAAAATTGTGAGCCTTAAATTTGGTGGTAATGAGAAATCTTTTCTTCCAAATACTTCAAATAAGTCAGTGGGGAAAAGTTTGTGGGCTGGTATTCTGAAGAGTAGAAGTCATGTGGAGTAGAATTCAACTTTACAGGTGAACAATGGTGATAGAGTTCTCTTCTGGAAGGATGTTTGACTGACTGCGCAATTTTTACAAGCAAGTTTACCAAATTTATATAGTTTGAACTGACTGCAAGATGCTATTATTCAGGAGGTGTTAGATGAAAATGCTGGAAACAGTTGGAATTTTGATTTTTGCAGAAATTTAAGGAAAGATGAGATAAAAGACATAACTCATCTCCTGAATTTGTTGGATACTTTTAATAGAGGTGAAGGTCAGGATCACGGATTATGACAGAATGGTACAAAAACATTCTCAGTGGCAGAGTGTTATAAATCATTGGAGAATGATGGCCTGCTAGTTTTCACTTATAAAAGCGTATGGAATCCAAAAATACAACACAAGGTGATTTTCTTTGTTTGGTCTATCTGCTATAATGCTGCACCTACAATGGATTTACCGAGGAATTCATATAATGTGAATGGATGTGTGTTATGCAAGAAAAGTGCTGAATCAAACCAACATTTTTTTTTGCACTTTGATACAACTAGAGAAATTTGGTTTTACTTCTTAAGTGCCTACAATCTTCAATGGGGTTTTCAAGGCAGTGTCAGAGATACATTATGGGAATGGAGAAGAAAGAAAGGGAAGAATTTAAGTTTGAAAACTAGGATTTGGGACATAATCCAATTTGCAATCTGGTGGGCTGTTTGGCTTGATAGAAACTCAAGAGTTTTTAATGGCAAATATAACTCAACTAGTAACTTGAAAGATGGTATCAAAACTTTGATTTATAATTGGTGTGTGGGTACTCAAATATTTGAAGGATTCACCTTGGACACGGTTCTTCATAACTGGGAGGCTGTTGTTCATTGAGTCTATGTAATTTTTGGAATAGTCTTTGTATTTTGCTTCCACCAATACCATTATTTTCTTAGTGACTGAAAAATCGGGGGTCTAACAACCACACCCAATATTTCGATTAGCAATCTGTGTGGACTAAATCCAATATACTTCCTAGAGAATCAACTAGACAGTCAGACTCAATCTAGATAAAAGTATATCGAGAAGTTAATATCTCTCTCTTGATTTGATTTTACTTAAGCAAATAGAAATCTGCGAGTCTTTATCAAATACAAGGATAATAAACTTGGATGGTACCAAAGACCAATATCCAAGGATCAATCAATTTCCAATAAACAACCAAAGGTTGGATTTCACAATTGATCGATACAAACGCACAACCTGTGATATTTCAATTATATAACAAAATATAATGCATAATAGAAATAACACAGACAACAAAAATTTTGTTAACGAGGAAATCGCAAATGCAGAAAAATCCTGGGACCTAGTCCAGATTGAAAAACACAATGTATTAAGCCGCTACAGACACTAGCCTACTACAAACTAACTTCGGTTTGGACTGTAGTTGAACCCTAATCAATATCACACTGATTCAAGGTACAGTTGCTCTCCTTACGTCTCTGATCCCAGCAGGATACTACACACTTGATTCGCTTAGCTGATCTCACCCACAACCAAGAGTTGCTACGACCCAAAGTCGAAGACTTTAATAAAAAAATTTGTATAACACAGAAAAGTCTACGATAATAGATAAATCTGTCTCCCACAAATAAACCTAAGAGTTTTGTTCCGTGTTTTGTTAAAATCAAGGTTAACAGGAACCAATCGATAACCCAGACTTATATTCCCGAAAAACAACCTAGAATTATCAATCACCTCACAATAATCTAAATCGTATGATAGCGAAACTAGATATTACGGAATCACAAACGATGAGACGAAGATGTTTGTGATTTCTTTTTATCTTTCCCTATCAGAGATATAATCTCAAGCCAATCTTACAATTGAACTCGTACGATAGAAAATGGAAAGATCAGATCGCTCAACTACAAGAGAAGTAATTTCGTCTGGCTTCACAATCCCAATGAAGTCCTAAAGTCGTTAACCGACAGGGTCTCGAGAAGAAACCTACAGTTAAAGGAGAATCGACTATAGAAAACCAACTAGTATCACACATGAGGTGTGGGGATTAGTTTTTCCAATAGATAGATATCTCCTTTATATAATTTTCAAATCAGAGTTTGCAATCCAAGTTACCTTGGTAACAAAGCATTCAATATTCATCGTTAGATGAAAAACCTGATTTATCCAAGCTAATATCTTTCAACCGTTAGATCGAAAATCTTGTCATATACACATGAAATGTATTCATTTAGGTTTGAGTAACCGTACCTAAATGTGTGCACTTAGTTGGTTCACAAATAGTTAGCCATATGAGTACTTTCATATTAACCGTATTCATCTTCTTCATAACTAGTTCAAATGACTCATAAGAACTAGGTCAAGAGTTGTTCAATTGCTCAGATCTTTATACATAGACACAATTGAAACAAAATTGGTTTGATTCACTTGAATCAATTCATGAACAATATAGGCACGGTTTTCAAAGATTGCATTCCTTATTGATTTATTGTTTAAGTTCATGAAACTACCGATTTGAGAAATATAACCAGCTTGGGTACGCGTACGGGTATGCGTACCTTGATACCGGATTTGAGTTGACTTTAAGTTTCCAAACTCAGCAGAATTTTTCGGGTAGAAAAGTTCCGCCAGTACGCGTACTTAAGGTGACTTGTTTATGGTTCGAAACTCCAAACTCAACAGAATTTTCCGGGAGGAAAAGTTCCGCCAGTATGCGTACCCAACCTGTCTCGTTCACCAATACCGTATGCACACATATGCACACACTTGGTTTCCGGCACATGGATTTACACACTAATGTGCGAACACACTATATGCTTATATCCATAGTTGGTTACGTAATCTCAACTCTACATTTCAATCATTGAAACATTCTTCTATAATGTTATAATAGTCGTTAGACATAAAGAATCGACTATCGTCATCAAAGATATTTTCAAGATTGAAACGTCATCATGAATTTCGTCACAGGTAAAGATGAAAATGGTTAAAGCAAAAGCTTACCAACACATATTTCGAGAAAAATATAGGCGAGTAAACTCGGCTGGAAATAACAAATGTGTATGTATGAAAACTATCATACTTATACGAATTTTGTCTCAAGAGTAGGAGATAGAGTAGATAGACTTTTGAGTGACAAATGAGTTCAAGTCTCCATATACCTTTTGGTAGGATGAAGTTCCACTGGTTCCTTGAGTAGTTCTTCGTCTTCGTAAGATAATCACCACGGAATCTGGATCTCAACTATTCCTAATTATCTTAGACCGAGACTTAGTCATAAGTATATTAGAAATCAAGACATATAGTTTTGATTACTAACATTGATAAACATGCGTGATATCGCAACGCATGCGAGTTCGACCGATCAATGCTCTAACAGTGATGTATTTGATTTTAATAAAATTTGCCCTTTTTTTTTGTCATTATAATTATCTTTCTTTATAATAAGGGACACCCAAATCGTCACAGTCACTTTTGATTTCGGTGAAGCCACATCAGCACTAAGTATCCACGTCAATGAATTTAGTGAAGCCACATCAGCATTAGCTTTCAGCCGTCTTATTGGACACCACCCTAACAGGCGCGATCAATTTGGCATCTTGAAGGGTCAATTTCAAAAGATAACATCTTTTCAGAAACGAACCATCGATTTGGAAAGAAAAGTCACCAATGCAAGAAAACTGAACGTAATAGAGCAACATACACAAACCAAAGGACACGTTGTTTGCTTCAGTGTCCCAAATCTCTTACCAAAAGACACGTCGTTTGCATTTTTCCACTATAAATGTTCGATAAAGCTGGCTTCACAAATAACTAAATAGTACGTCTCCTCCTACATCGTCCAATTTGGGATGCAATAGATACGGACAACCAACCACATGCAAACCAGGAAAAGATAATCATATGAACGATATTTTTAATGCATTTTCGACACCTTGATGAGGTAACAACAGGACATCATTTGGTTGAAACATCCGTTACTGTTAATTTCTCCTTGAGACTGGAAGTTCATGCTTGCATAAAATTTCCTTCATTGTTTCAGTTGTTTGAAGATCAATACAAAAAGAAGAAAAATAGCTAATGAAGGCCGAAAAATGAAGATGAAGATTTAATAGTTTGCACTGAAAATATAACGAAGACCAGGAAACACTTTCAAGGTAATGATTTTTTGTTAGTCACTCTCTAAACTGCACATATTGTATTTTACCAAATTCCTATTTGTTCATATTATACGTTATGTAATTTACGAAATGTATGTAAAAGTTTGCACTAATTTTGCACACAAAGGACGGATGCTTGAAAGAGATAAATTCATAAGTGGATGATGCATAACGTCAGTCAGCAACTCGGAAAAACAAAACAATAAATATTCGGTTATCGCTGTAAGTTAGAAACCAAATATTGATATCAGCGATCAGGAAGTTTAGGGGACTGTGTTGTCTCACCAAAATGTAGAAGTAGTGGAAGGAGGTTGGGCAAGATCACGAAAAAGAACATATTAGGCAAAGTTAATGTGTAGGGTAGACATAATAATAGGGGATGAAGCAACATTGGTGCACAAACATGCCTTCAAAGCACTAGATGGGACATTGAAGGATTTGATGAGCAATCAGATCAAGTTATATGGAAGAAAAACTATAAGTCTTCAATGGAGATTTCAGGCAGATTTTAACAATTACTTCCAAAGGAACCAGGAGAATGACTGTTGAAGCATCGATACGTAGATCAAATTTGAGTAGAGATTTAAGAATCTTCATCCTTGATGAGAATATACGCCATATTTTTGGAGTTTTATCTGCAACGAAACAAAAAGAATGAATTCAGTAAATGGATACTTGATCTTGGAAATGGAAATTAATCTTTTTGAAATTGCACTTACCGATATGAAAGACCCAACTTGGATTAAGATACCCCATGACTACCTAATTGTACCAGATGAGGATTGCGTGAAACGAGTTGTGTCCATTGTATATCAAAGCATGCTTGAAATATATGGAGAGACAGTGGACATAAGTGAAAAATGTGTATTGGCACCAACAAACGATCGCGTGGATGAAATAAACCAATATGTTGTTTCGACGGTCCCAGGAAAAACACACATTTGTTGGGTTCATAAACCATTACCCAGATGACAAGATCCATTCGACCATTCAACAACAAGAGGTTCCATACTACGTTAAATTTCTGAATTTCCTGCAATTTCCCGGAATCCAGGAATTCCAGACTAGCACTTGCATCTTAAAATGGAGTCACAATTATGCTACTACAGAAAATAAATGAGAGCATGGGTCTTTGCAACATAGCTGACTAATGGTAAAACAAATTGGTAAAAGGGTTAATGAAGCACATATCACAACAGGGAATACATCGGCTTTCATGTGTACGTTCCAAGGATGATATTAACTGTCTCCTACTGCAGCAAAAAAATAAGGAAATTTTCTTTTAAAGTATGTTTTGCTATGACAATCAAGAAGTGCCAAGGTCAAACCTTACAGCATGCGGGCGTCTATTTTCCAAAGCCACTTCTTACTTATGGAAATGGCACTGTCTAGAAAGGTATCAAGAGAAGGTTTGAAGATTTTGATTTCTTTTTTTAAAAAAAAAGCGATAAATTAGGTCCATCAAGTCTATTTTGGCCACCTGAAATGTAGACACTTTCGGAAAAACCGGTACGTATGCACCGGGTTAGATGCTTGTACATATTAAAACAAAGCATAAAAGAAGAATAAAAAAAACTCAAAAGCAACACCACCAAAATTGAATCAATTTTATGTTTACGGGGAAGAATAATACTGTTTCCTAGACAAGATGGAGACAACAAGGATCCGTAAGTTGTTCATGAAATCCCATTCCGAGAACCTAGCGACATGTCTAGACGACGAGCAAAACAATGAACCAAAAGATGCCTTTGTTAATTCTTTTTTATAAACCCAATTGTTCAGGAATTTAGTGCTCAATCAGTAAACGATATCGAGAGAAAACACTAAAATTTATTATGGAGCTAACAAGTTCATTGATTCAACTTAGAGGGCTTTATTGCTTTGTTCAAAATGGAGAAACCTTACTTGGATTTTCATCACTCAAAGAAATGTCCTACATTTTGATACCATCCCATGTGATACAACATGGTATGGAGGTGGAGCACCAAGACTCATATGTACACTGACATGTTTATGTATTGGTACGAATCTGGCTAGTTATTTACAGACCTTCGAAAACGCTTAAGACCCTCTAATAATATACCAGCATTTCGATTAATTTCAAGGATGCCGATTCTCACAACAGACTCCATGCATTTCTGTGAACTATCTTAGACGCATCAAGTTCAATGGCAAAAGGAATAAACTATATATATCTCTTGAAGATGAGAATCCCTTGGATGATGCCACATCTCTGCAGGATTATACATGCTCAAAGAGCAATCGAATTATCTTTTACTAAGAAAACACTATACACCCCGGATTATATCATAATTGCCTTATGTTTTCTGTTTAGCTCATTATCAGCTTCATCAATGCCACCAATTCCTCTCATTCCTGGAGCTTTACCTTGCCTATGTTGTTTTGATCACCCCCCACCAAAAATGTAACAGAATAACAGATCACCCCCCAAAAATTGTGACACAAGATAAGAGAAATCCCCAATTTTTTGAGGCCTGATTATCACAGCATGTAATAGTAATAGTAGTTGGAGCTACGATCTCCAGTTGATGTTGTGCAAATTCTCATTTGAATCGGGGTTGGAAATTATGAACTACACAAATATTCACCTAAATCCAGTCTTTCTAAAGAGACTTTAGAAAGATTTTTGAGTCCAGAAAATACTCCCTTAGAGTTTTCATCTGTTTCTTGCTCCGAAACTAATGGTTAAGTGAGCTTTGGGTCATTCGGTGGTAAACTTTATTTGTCAAATCAACCTTGCAATTTGGTCTGGAGGAGTTCTATTTTAGTGTAACCAACATTTACATAGGTCCAACCAAAATAAAGGTACATATGGTCAGCCTTTTTTTTTTAAGACCTAAAGCGAAGAAGAAACTTATACAAAACTCCTTCGAGGATGGCATTGCCCTAGGGGATTTAACTAAATCAGAATGAACCAAGAAACTAAAGAAGAGGTATAAGAGAAATAGAAATTGGTAATGCTGTCTAAACAAAATTAAGGTATAAGAGAAATAGAAATCTATAAGAGAAATTTGCAAAATTAAACACCAAAACCGCACAATTCCTCTAATCAGTTAACTAATGTTGCACCAAAAAGTCTGACCAGAACCTAATTGTAAATCTATTTCTTTTCTATCAGCCCCCTATAAAACCACCATTACTCTCAGCTCCAATAGACGTCAATCATGTAAAACGCTTTATGCTCTTTACGACACTCGCACTTATAAAATGAATCCACATCGTCGCCTTCAGTTTCTTGTCTTTAACCAACCGATTCCAACCTCTGCCGAAGAATGAGAGTTGAGTGTCATCTATCACACCCGCATCCTTTTCTTCTTTTGAAACCTCCACGAAGTACCAGTCATCAAAGCTTTTAGGAATCTCAGGCTTGTTCAGCATCCCAACGTCGCTTGGAGTTTGTTCTTTCTGAGACAACTGATGGTACGATACAGCTCCATCTTTAGCACTTTCCGAGCTCAGACTCAAACCAGGTTCCTTATCTAGCTTCAAGGAACGAGAGTTGACAAATTCATACAACTTTGTATAATATGATCCATCCTTGAGCATAGTCAGTACCTCATATGCTGTCAACGGTTTCTGGAAATCAAGTTCCAATGAGGTTATGTGCTGTTCGATGGATAGTTCCGATGTGAATCTTCGCTTCGAAGCTTGATAGCAGCAGCATCATAAGCCTTACCGGCTTCGTACTTCGATTTGAATGTCCCAATCCAAATACGTTGATGGTTTGAATAAATTTGTGCACCCCAACGTCCATTTGGCTGCGAAACAACACCCTTTAATTTTGCAGATGATGCTACGCTGATATCTTTTCTTTGATGGTTGTTCGATGATCCACCGGGACTATTATTGCTGTTAGAATCTGAACAACCTTCTTCTCCTACTACTCCATTCAATGTTGTAATATTTGATTCCATACTCAACATCCCTTGATCTTCCATTAAACAAATCCTCGAAAAAATCTAGGAAGATCAGAATGAAAACAACAATAAAAAAGCCTTCTATTAAATACCCATGTTAGTACTGAATAATCTTTAATGAAAAAAACTTACAGTATATTGAATACGGAACACTGTTCTTGAGGAGCAGGAAGAAAAGATAAGTGCGGATATCGATCGAGTATCTCGATAATCTTATTTGATTTTATAGGAAATCAAATATACATACCGTGTAATCAAACAATAAAATATTAATTTGACGAATTATGGTAAGCACTTCTATTTTAGTTAGGGCTGCACAAAACCGAACCAGAACCAGAACCGAAACCGAAGATTTTAAACCGAACCGAACCGAACCGAAACCATATTGCTATGGTTTATTAATGGTTGTCAGTTTCAGATAACCAAAAATATTGGTTCCGGTTTAGGTTTTATCTCAAAACCGAACCAAAAACCAATTGGTTAACCGATTAATAATGACCATAGCAGAATGAATCTTTTCACACTGATGAATTGTAGTTAATGAATGGCTAGGACTCTTAGGAGGATTATTCGAGTTAAAGCCTTTTGCTGTCATTTTAGTTGCTCGTCATTTATGCCTCTGATATGTTGCCAGTAAACTTTTCTGCCGCTTGTAGTATTGGGTGTACTGTTTGTGTAAACTATAAAGCACTAGCACATTATTGTTTATAAATCATTCGGTTAACCAAAAATCGTATGGTTTTTAACAAAACCGAGTAGAAACAGAAACCAATGAAACCTAATATGCTATATGGTTTCATTGGTTTTCATTATTGGAAAACCGAGTACTTTGGTTTCGGTTTAGGTTTTGCCAAAAACCGATAAAAACCGAACCATGTGCAGCCCTAATTTTAGGTGTGAAAATTGATAGACATTAATGGCATTACCTTAATTAAGAAAAAACTTAGTAAACATTAATTCTTTCCATATTATCACCTTAATTCTTAATTTTATTTCAATATTTGGCCTAACGAAAATCAATGTGATTAATACACAAAGATATTAGTCGCAATACTCAAAAAGGGAAAGAGTCCTTCTTGAAGGAAAGAAAACTAGAATACACGGCTAACCCTAAACGTGTAGGATGTTTTAGCAAAGGAATCCAACTCTTCTTTTTTTTCAACAAAGTGATTGCCAAAATTTTGATGGTAGATATCTCGTGCGTGTAACCAAGAATGGCGTCTGTCTGTATAAATATCAACAAGATTAAAACGACTGATTTCTTAAAATAGCAAGATTCTTTTAGATACTCATATTGAAGAAGGCAAGTTTACTGTTTTAGTTGTGTGGGTAAAATACCCGATGGCCACGTGTCAACATCCTAAGGGATGAATATATGATGAGATGATAAGGTTGGAGCACCGGATCATTCGTTGAGAGAAGGATTTGTCTCAGTCGAGGCAACTGCACAAGCGCCACATGAATGACGCGTGTGTATAAAGGTCTAATCTGCTCAGACGGTGAAGTCTAAAAAGGAAGATCACATTTAATGAAGGATAAGAACAAGACTTGGGTAGTTGGGCATCGTGACGGAAGACTCGGACGATCTATACTACGACCCAGAGGCGATGGAGCACGAGGTTCTCCACAGAAGGACAGAACGATCCAAGGGAGAGCGAGACAACTCGGAGGGAGGACCACGTATGCCATCGCGAGGGACGGTATAGAACGAGTCCGAAAGATCCAGGACGATGGAAGACAACTCACCCAACTCGGACGATCAAGCGACCACGAGTTTATTTTGTCTATAAATACCAGTCCATGTACCAGGAGATGGACAACTTATGTAATCTTAGATGGTCATTCTACTGAGAATTCCTGAGAGAGACTTAGATAGAGAGAAAGTGAGAAATCTAGAATAGATCTGTAACACTTTCAAGGGTAAGACCTTATAATCAATAATAAAACATCTTCTTCTCCGTGGACGTAGGTCTTCATGGCCGAACAACGTTATATGCTTGTGTCTATTTTTACGTTTCATGCTATTTACATCTTGTTTATGTTGAATCTTGTATGTTTAAGTAGTTTTTAGTCTTTAATCTTACTTGGATGTAGTAGTCAGAAAACATGCAGCTACATTTTGGCGCTAGAAACAGGGAGGTATGAAGATCTAATCTACCTCCCTAACAACAACTCTTTATTGTTTTCATAATCTCTGTAAGAGAAGTGTTTTCACACTACAAAGTAAATTTCTGTTGAGATGAATGAGTAGAGATCGGACTCAAAAAGGATCTTCATGATCTGAGAAGTCTAGAAGAACCCCAAGATTAACAGATCTACGTTTTTTCACTAATTTTTTTAATATTTATTGTTGTTTTCGAGATTTTTAAAGTCTTCCTCAAGTAGCTTAGGAGAGTTGTAAATCAGAGTAAACATGGAGTTTTAAACGCTTCGGTGCTCAAACGATCTCCTCCATTAAAGGGCTTGGAAGAGATGCTAGTCAGTAAACTACATAAGGAAGCAATCACCTTATGAGATTTAGAAAAGACGAACTTTTCATGATGTTCACCATCAAACTCACCATAATCTTGGAATCTCCTGCTTAAAAATTTAAATTTAAGTCAAAGAGAGGAATTAATGAGTATATAATGAATCATCAAACTCAAAGTTTGTTTGAAATCATAAGTTAAAAGATGATGATATATATTTCCTAGAATGGGAAAACGTACTCGATCGTCATAATTAGATTCTTTCCCTATAAGGGTATTGCGTGTTGAAAGAGATATTTCCTCGAAAAAAGAGAACTGGAAAAACACCTTTTCTCTATCATCAACACCTCATGCAAATAGGGATGTTTTGACATTTTCACATATCTCCAAAATCTATTGCAAAGTCTTCCTATACTAAGCTGTCCAGTCTGAACTATGACTTAGTAATTGCATGTGACCTGCTAATTTAGGGTCCCACTTTTCTAAAAGAAAAGACAAATTAAGTATTATTGTATATATTGCCGGGAAGGTAATGGTGACGCGGCGATCTGCTCGTGCGAGCCAAGGAGTAAATGGTGGAGCCTAAACAGAAGGACTCGACGATATGGAGCCAGGCGAGGCTCTGATCCCATGCGAGGGACAACCCGATGACCAATATCAGGAAGGACTAACTGATAATTCTAGCTTCGAAGGCGAGGGAAACCCCTTAGAGAAGCATGATGATATTCATCTTACTCAGCCAGGAGGGTTGAACCGCTTGCCGAGACAAGCAACAAACAGTGAGGCCAAGACAGATAGCCCTTCAGACCTCGCCGATGTTAATGCTGCTATCGCAGCCATTCTGAAAACCCAAGAGGCACAGGATAAGAGAATGATGAAATTAGAAAGGCGTAATAGAAGGCTGGAACGGAGAAACCGCAGGCTAAAACGCAAGGTAGCCAAGAAGGTACCACTCACCACCATTGACGAAATCCCAGAGGAGGAAAACCCTTTCGAGCATCTGCAAGACGACGAGCGAATTAACATCCCTGACACCTAGAACGAGGAAACAAAAGATCGATTTCCTAAAGGAAGTAGGGTGTGCCCGACCGCGAGGATAGCCTATCCGAGGGGTCATCAGATGTCGATCCCAAACACAGACGAAACAAGATCGACGAAGTAAATATCGACTAAGAGACCTAGAATCTCTCAGCTGCAAACCCAAGACGAGAGGAGAACTCGAGGTCAACTCGTTCTAAGATTGTGTCATACGTCGAAAAATCGGACGATGACTCAGGGCGATTAAGACATCGCCATCATGAACCATCTTTCTCGCCCGAGAGAGCTCTGGGAAGAATAAAGAAGGCCGAAACCAGGCGAAATGAGGATGAACTCCAATCCCGAGTTGACCGACTCGAGGCAATGTATAGAGAAGCTACAGGGAAGCAAGAGAATAAAAAGTTGGAAATAGTCATGCAAGAAGCAGAACAATCTCCCTTATCCGAAAATCTATTAAGACTGCCATTTCGAAGGAAATGCTCCTTACCGGTGTTCACACCCCCGTTCACAGGAGAAGCAGATGCAATTGAACACCTTAGGACTTATCGTATGACACTGACCCAATGGGACCACTACGATGTGGTGTTGTGTAAATTTTTCCCGGCTAGTCTGAGAGATGAAACTCTATTATGGTATAAAATTCTACCTAGAGCCTCAGTCAAGTCGTTTGCTCACCTATCCGAGCTTTTTTTAGAAACATATATTCATAACAGTCGAATCCGACCAGAAGTTGATGCACTGTTTCAAATATCTGGAGGACCGAACGAGTCGCTTCGTTCCCTAGTGTCACGATGGAGAAAACTATGTGCTGAGATCAGAAAGGTCCCCGAAGACTGTGCGATCTTAGGTTTCAAGAATAGTCTTAGAAAGACAGACACTCTTTTTTCCTGAATGTATGAGGCCATGCCAAATAGCTTGGGCAAGTTTAGAGAAATCCAAGAGGACCACATAGCCTTGGAGGAACTCCAGGATGGAACTTACGACAAGATGGGAAAAGGAACTAGTAGAGGAGCAAATATGGTAGAACCACAAAACGCTCAAGTGCCAGCCAAAGGAGCAGGGCGATCCAACAACGGGTCAACCCAGTTCGACAAATATCGGACTGGAGGATGGAAAGGAAGAAATCAGTCCCAACAAAAGAAGGGAAAGTTCATTGATCCAGTCTATACAAAACTGAATAGCCCCATATCCAAGATCCTCAAGAAGATCGATGGACAACATAAAATCACTTATCCGTGGAACAAAGGTCATCAACCAGAACAAACTAAAAATAGGACTGACTTCTGCGAATTCCACCAATTTCACATCCACACGACAGACTCGTGTAGGGACTTAAAGAAGGTATTGCAAGATATGATTAACGAGGTAAATCTCCAAGAATACATTGCACAACCAACAGCTCCACCCACCTCTGGGGCACCCATACATCATGTGGAGATCCCTCGCGAGGCACAGTACTTAGGCTGCAATACCATTTCACACTCGGCGATAACCACCCCCGTGCGAGAAGGAATATTATTGGAACAATTCACAAACGAAACTTCAAAGGCGATGAAGTTTTAAGTCTAACTAGGGAGCCCCCAATCGAAGAATGGATGAAACTACCCACCAACTTTTCGTCTTTGGAGGCACCCGAAGGCGGACAAAGCCATAACTACCCACTAGTGGTCACGATGCCCATCGCACTCCCCGAGCACGAGGGAGAGGAAGCAAAAACTAAAGCACTACCCTGGGAAATGCCCAAAATCTTGATCGATGGTGGCAGTTCTGTTGAAATCTTATTCTATAAAACGTTCAAACAAATGGGCCTCAAAGACGAGTGCCTCAAACCCTCGACCTACAACATATTTGGCTTCAACGGGTCATCAACCCGCCCAAGAGGAGAGATAACATTAGAAATTCAGGTTGGAAGAATCCTTATCCTAACCACTTTCTACTTAGTAGATGTACTATCCCCCTACACAGCCATTGTCGGACGATCCTGGGTCCACGGAATCAAAGGAGTGGCCTCAACTTACCATCAAAGAGTAAGATTTCCTACGCCTGATGAAGTGGCAGAAATTATTGGAGACTCTGGCGAAGCAAAGTATTGTTACAAGATGGACGTCCAAAACGGCGAGAACAAAGTAAAAACACAGGCGAGGAGGGCTAGAGATATTGATAACTCGAGTGAAGCCCGCGACTACACTACAACAAGCGATGCACCAACACTCTTGTATGACGCCTCAGCCTCGTGTAACACCATAACCTCGGGACCGACCATACAGACCTTATAGCAATCACAGAACCTCCCCGATGAGGGAGAAATCGAACCTCGTCCTCATAACAAGGACTGAGACACCCTAAGAAGAGTCATGTAGAGTATCACAAAGGAATCAACTTGGAATGGAGAATATCGCCACCCAACCAACGAGTAACCTTTAAAGAGATAATTCAACCAAGGTCATGACATATCATGCTACAACCACCACCATCTGGCAACAACAAGTCGTCGACAGGACCCATGGGAATCTCTTCCCAAAAATTGGCTACTGATTGGATTATAGACGTTGCGGCCACAAGCGCTTTACTATCCTTATTGGAATATTACTCAGGTTATAGCCCTTGCCTCGAACAAAGATGCGCACCTCAGTCAGGCACAACATACACAAGGCGAGAGCACACCCCCTCCCAAGTCCTCGGCTATACATTAAGCCCCTGGCCATCCATCAAGAAGGCACGAACGCTTCCAAGCCCAATTAGGCCACTAAAAAAGCTTACCTCACAAAGTAGGCCGGGAGCAAAGCCAAAAATGTTACTTCAAAGTAATGAGAAGCATTAACGCAATTATAGCTCATCTCTCACTAAGTACAATATACAGCTCACGAAGGTTGATATCTAGAAGTTAGGGCTTCGAGCCCCTACTTGTAAGCACGTTATGCGACCCTCCTTTTAATACTAAGGGCTCACAAGGTACGATAATTCGACTGAAGCCAAGCTGAGAGAGTTGGAGGAGAAGATAAGGAAGCTGTCAGGAACCGGCGAAGAAGACAAGCTCGCCGAGGTTATAAGCGAGGCCGAGAGGACCCCTTTCACCCAAGAGCTAGAACTAAGGGCCTTCCCACCTAAGTGAACGCTCCCCACCTTCCCATCGAGGTTCGACGGCACGGGAGACGCAGTTGAGCATTTGAAAATGTACACACTGTCCCTAATAAAATGGAAAAACCATGAGGTGGTAATGTGCAAATTATTTCCTGCAAGCTTGGAAGGCGAGGCAAGGAAATGGTTCTACAACCTCGCACCAGGAACAGTCAACAATTATGAGACTCTAGTCAAAGCCTTCCTGGAGACATATATGCACAACAACAGACCTCGGCCCAGGGTCAACAGGTTATTCACCTTGGCCCGACGGTTCAGAGAACCTCTCAGATCATTGACCGATAGATTGCGAAATTTTTGTACAGAGATTGGGAAAGTACTCGTCGACCAGCAGATATTCGGATTTGAAAACGCACTTGGGAGATCGAATCCCATCTGGGTAGCCATGTTCACTGAGAAACCACAAATGTTGAAAGAAATGAGGAAAATGCAAGAGCATTTCATCGCCCTAGAAGAAATCCAGGAAGAGTCAAGAGATATAGGAGTGCAAGAAGCTAGTTCAGCACCCGAGTCAACGTCGGACGATACTCAAATACGGCCCGAGAAGAGACCGAGTCCGCCCGTGCGAGGAAATGGGAAGAAGGAATGGATAGCTAAAGGGAAGAGGCCAAGGAACGAGGCGAGAACGTACACCCCTTTGAATGCTCCACTAGAAGAAATATTCAAAGAAGTCGAAAAAAGGAGTGACATCATATACCCAGCTTCAAGAGGGATACAGTTCGAAGAGACCAAGGATCACCCGAAATATTGCCATTATCATCAGTATCGAGGTCACTCTACAAACAACTGTCGAGAAGTGAAAGACATCGTGCAACACCTTATCAGAGATGGTTATCTGTGACAGTTCGTCCGACATCCAGCCTAGACGACCGTAGCGCCCAATGCACCAGTCCATCAGGTTCGGATTGACAGATCCATGCAGTTTGTCAACACGATTTCGCATTCCGCCACTCAAGCATACAATCTGAATCCCGGAATAATGTCTAGAATCCACAAGAGAGATCATAGTGGGAAGGAAATTTTCAGTGTAGTAAAAGCTTTGCCTATGGAACCATGGATGGTGCGACCTATCTCTTTCTCGTCCCAGGATGTCCCGATGAACGGCTTAAGTCGCAGTGATCCTTTGGTTATTACCCTGCTAATTGAGGAATGAGGGGTAAGAAGGATACTAGTAGATAGTGGGAGCTCCGTCGAAGTACTCTTCTACGATAAGTTCAAAAAGATGAAGTTTTCGGATGATATACTCGTCCCGTCAACATATCGTATATACGGTTTTAATGGGACGGTAACCATCCCGAAGGGCGAAGTAACTCTAAGGGTATCAGATGGAGGTGGCTACCTGGATACTTTAACCACATTCTGTGTGGTTGATGTCGACTCGCCCTATGAAGCTATTATCGGAAGACCATAGATCGCGGGAATCAAAGGAGTGGCATCGGCCTATTATCAAAGATTACGGTTCCCAACGTACAAGGGGATAACAGAAGTCGTAGGAGATCCACAGGCAGCCTGAGAATGCATGCAAGCCGACGCCCAGATAAATGAGGAGCGGCGAGCACGGCAAAGGGGAGAGAAGAAAAAGGCTAAAGAAGCCAAAGTCGCAGAAGAACTGGAAAAGGTTATTTCGCAAGCGGTCATGGCTTACTAAGTACAAGGAAGGAGCCTTCATAGCAATTAAAGGAGACGATGCCGGTGAAGGAATCAAGACCAAACTTCTCGGCCGTGGAACCTACTCGAGAGGTTAATTTGGGAACTGTAGAAGAACCAAGGGTGGTAAGGATCGGGTCCTTACTATCAGACGAACAAATAAACCAGCTCGTGGCGATGCTAAAGGAAAACATGGACGCATTCGCATGGAACATGCACGATATGGAGGGTATAGATCCAGAGGTATGCTGCCACCATCTAAGGATCGACCCAAGCTTCAAGCCAGTCAGAAAAAAGATGAGGCGAATCGCACCAGAATTACAGGCGGCCGTCGAGAAGGAGCTAAAGAAGTTACAGGAATCGGGAATAATTAGGAAATCCCACTACCCACAGTGGATATCTAACATGGTCGTGGTACCAAAGAGAAATGGAGGATTCAGAATCTGTATCGACTTCAGCGACCTGAACAAAGCTTGTCATAAAGACAGTTTCCCTCTCCCAAGTATCGATCAAATGGTGGAATCTATAGTGGGGTACGAGGCACTAACGTTGATGGAAGGATACGCGGGGTATAACCAGATCCCACTGGCTCCCGAGGATCAAGAACACACCTCCTTCTTTACACCAAGGGGCCTATACTGCTACACCAAGATTCCGTTTGGGCTGAAGAATGCAGGCGCCACATATCATAGGTTGGTGGGGGATATGTTTGAGGACCAGATCCACAACACCATTGAGGTCTATGTTGACGATATGCTAGTAAAAAGTCGCCTAGCCAAGAATCACATCCGAGACCTGTGGTAAAATTTTCGAACGATGAGAGATTATAAAATGAAAGTTAACCCGACCAAATGCGATTTTTGGGTCACATCGGGCAAATTTTTGGGATATATCATCACGCCAAAGGGGATAGAAGCAGATCCCGAGAAAGTCAGGGACATCCTCGAGATGCCATCGCCAGCACAATAAAAGACGTACAAAAGCTGAGCGGAAGTATAGCAGCATTGGGGCGATTCATATCTCGGTCGTCCGACAAATGCAAGGATTTCTTTAACACTCTTAAAAAGGGAGAGAAATTCAAATGGACGGACACCTGTGAGGAGGCGTTTAAGAATATTAACCTACATCTTGCAAATCTTCCAGTATTACAAAGACCCGAGCCATCGGAGGTCCTCACATTATACCTCGGAGCAACTTCATATGCTATCAGTGCAGTCTTAGTTCGAAATGAAGGGAACGAGGAAAATCCCGTTTACTTCATTAGCAAGACATTGAGTCCGGCCGAGAAAAATTATACAAGGATGGAACAGATGATTCTAGCACTAGCTTTCGCCACCCTGAAGCTAAGGACATATTTCCAAGCCCATCGGATCCGCGTGCTCACAAAGTCACCTATTTAGGCGGTACTAGACAATGCAGGCCGATCTGGAAGGATCTCCAAATGGGGGGCGCAAATAAAATAATTCAATGTATTCTACGAAATGAGGACAACAGTGAAGGCATAAGTAGTGGCATATTTTTTGGCAGATTTTCCACTAAGCGACGAAGACGAGGTCGTGGACATACCCGGAATGGAAGAATATCGAGAAGACCCGTCCGACTTACTCGATGCAAGTATCCGATCACGTTGGGAAGTATTCGTCGATGGAGCGTCAAACAAATATGGATCGAGACTTGGGATAGTCTTTACCACACCAAAGGGACGAAAAATGGTCCATTCTTTTAGATTGGAATTTAAGGCGACAAACAACGTCACCGAGTACGAAGCTGCGATTCACGCCCTGAGATTAATCGTCGAGATGGGCCTACAAGATGTAAGGCTAACTAGCGACTCGCAGTTGGTAATCCGACAAATCACGGGAAAATATGCAATTCACGATCCAATTCTACAGAAATACTGGGAGCTCGCCCAATTCTATATCAACCACATCCCCAGCATCAAATTACGCCACATATGCAGAAAAGACAGTCGACACTCGGACGCACTGGCATACATCGCCTCCCAGCTCGCAGACCCAAGTGTGGAGGGAATTCGTGTCATGAGACTCCTCGCCCCATCCATACCATAGACACCCGTGATATCTGTCTACGTGGATATCAATACGGCCGATAGATATCCAGACGGAGATTGGAGAAAGCCGATTCATTCGTACTTGGAGACAGGCGAGTTACCCAAGGGGCGACCCGAGATCAACAAGATCAAAATAAAATCGGCCGCTTATGAGTTAAGAGATGGAATCTTATACAGAAAATCGTACTTGGGGCTTCTCTTAAGATGTTTGATCAAGGAAGAAGGCCAGACAATACTGAACGAACTACACTATGAGGCAGCCGGAAATCACAGCTCGGGATGAAGTTTGTCAGCAAGAGCGAAAACGATGGTATACTTCTGTCCGTACATGAATGATGATGCAAAACAAATGGCACGAGCTTGCGAAGAATGTCAGCTCTTTGGTAAGAAGATACATGCACCTTCAGTAGCTCTAAACTCGGTAGTAAGCCCCTGGCCCTTCGCAAAGTGGGGGATCGATATTGTGGGACCATTACATGTGGGATCGGGAAAGAGAAAATACTTAATAGTAGCAACGTATTACTTCACTAAATGGGTGGAGGCGGCACCACTGAGACATATCCGTGACAAAGACGTCTTCCGGTTTATTTGGGAGCACATCATATGCCGGTACGGCCATCGTCTCGGATAATGGAAAATAACTCCAGGGAGAAAACATCGACCTACTGTTTAACACCTACAACATCAGAAAAAGCAAGGCTACCCCCATATACCCTCAAAGTAATGGGCAGGCCGAGAACACAAACAAAACTATCGTCGATAATATGAAGAAAAACATTAGATGGAGAGTACGGTAATTGGTGCGAAGAACTCTACAATGTTTTATGGGCCTATTGAACCACTCGAAGGGAAGCAACAGGGCTATCACCTTTCATGATGACCTATGAAACCGAAGCGATACTACCAACTGAAGCGATGATACCCACCACAGGAAATGAGGCATGGAGGCGAAACATAGCGGCAGATCTAATATTAGATAAGCTCGATGACTTGGAGGAAACAAGGGAGATGGCGTTGCAAAAAATGAATTACCAAAGAAGATTACAACGAGAATACAACAAGCGAGTTCGACCAACAGAGTTCCAACCGGGGAAATTAGTGTTGAAATACCTAGCCGATTGGGAAGGTGACAAAAAGGGCGGTAAACTAGCGGCAAGATGGGGAGGACAATACACAATTGTGTCTAAGGCGTGTGAAGGAGCTTATCGATTACTCAAACCAGACGGCAAACCCGAGCTAAAACCGTGGATCACACAACATCTGAAACTCTATTACCCATGAGGGGTTCGAAGGAAATAGGAAAACATAATTGTCATTCATTTCATTAAAAACGCGAGGGGTAGGAAATATGACATGAGCGACCAATGGTCAGTCCTACTCGGGGCAAAGCCAGTGAGGAAGTGCCGAGGTGACTTACATCTGAAAGGTTACCCCCATCGCAGGTGGCCGTGACCACTTGCCCGAGTTGGTTGGTCGATAACCACTCGGGATTATCGGGCCTAGACCTAGGGATACTATAACCCTTCCACTGAATCTAAAAGATAGTGATGAGATACCTCGGCTGGGACATGGCATCGGGCCCGATGACCCTCCTTGTTGAGTGTGTTCGACAGAAAAAGCACTAATAACCAATACATGTGACATTAAATGCAGGTGTGTAACATAGACAACAAGATAAGGCTGAAATTATCGAGAGAATTGTCAACACAGTGGAAAAAGCGGAAATTGTCAAGGAAAATAGAAAAGAAACAACAAGCTTGGCGACGCAGCACCCCATTTAAAAAAAGTGGTTCAAAGAAGCATGGGATAAGTGTTCAAACGAATTACAACCCGCAACAAAGGGAATATTAGTGGCGCAGCACTACAAAAGACTTGATCAACTCTTGGGTGGAACAACACCGGCCCCTCCCTTCCTTTGAGAAACGTCGCGGCGCTTTTGCGCGATATACTCGTTCAAACCGGCCTTAATCTCCTCAGCTAGCTCGCTCTGATGAGCGTTTCTCTCGTCAACAATATGCTGAGAAAGCTGCTCAGACCTCGACTCGGCGGCTTGGAGATTAACCTTCGTCTCACCTTCAACCTTCTTCCACTGCTCCACCTCCTGCCCAAGGTTGTGCATATCTCGCTCCAGATCCTTAACACGACCCTGCTCGGATGTAACAGAGAATCACAAGCATGTTAGACAAGGAGTATAACAGAATGCAGAATAAAAACAACAAATTAACTCGATCTAAGGCCACCCCAGCATACACCCAGAGACCTGATAGGGTTGACAACACAGATTCTAACGACTCCACGGACTTGGACAACTCATCCTCGGCCATAGAAAGCTTCAAAGTTAACTCATTATAGTATTGTTCATTGAATTCATTCGAAGGGAAATTTTTCTTGTGATCGCTCCACTCGAACCTCTGACGATTATAGGACAATTGTAGCATCGATAACTGGGCTTGGGTCCACTCTAGGTCACTGGACAGCTTCTCGAAGCCCTTGGTCCTTTCAAGAAGATCTAGGTTGGAATGTTCGGACACAACTTTTTCCCTCAAAATTCGTCGCGAATCTTCATGAAGATCTCGATTTTGAAGCCTAAGGGAACGATTTTGACTCTCCAGATTATCGGCTAGTAACGTCTTATCACCAGCAAGTCTCTGAAACATCCCCAAGCGATCCCGCAAGTTATCTATCTCCTCTGGGACATACTCAAACGGGCGATATCTGTCCAATTCCTCTTGAAGTTGTTGGATCTCGGCCTCTTGTCGGTCTATCTTCCCATCCTTATTGCAAATTCGTTGTCGAAGATTCTCCACAATATATTTCTCGATATCCCATTTTCTCTTCATAAGCTTATACTCCGAAGAAACATCTAGAGATATACTAGATATTTCGGCTAGAAGAACAATAATTGACTCAGGATATTGGTACGAAGAACTCAATCAACACAACTATGTAAACAATATACCTTGAGCATCGATGAGTTTGATCTCAAGGCCACGAGATCGTTCCTTCTCCTGCTGAAGAGCAGCCTCCAACCTCCTAATCTCTTGTCGGCGGAGTGCAGCCTCCAATCTCGACCGATTCAACGCCTACAAATTTCATCCCAAGACGAGATCAGTAAGGCCCGAAAACATCAAAACGAAGAGTTCAGAAAAACCACTTACCAAATTATCAAATACCGGCGCAATGTCAGGATACAGGGGCACGACAGCAATCATCTGCTCATCAGTATAGGAGTCAAACTCCTCTGAATATAATGCGCCAAGAGAATCACACAGAGGGCCCGATATGGTAAAAGAGGTGTGAACACTCGAGGAAGAACCAACATCCATTGGGGGCCGCTTTTGGAGCGATGTTTCGGTCGGACAATGAGCCCCAAGATGCAAGATAGGAGTCACAATAGTAGTCTCCAAGGGAATCTCCCCTTGTTTCTTCCCACTACCATCCTCATCAAACAGTTGCTCGTCCCCGAATATATCGTCCTCATCATCTTGATCGGGGATGTCGATCACGATGTCCAAACTTTTCAGCATCATTCCCCTCGCCGCCACTTTCCTCCTGAGGAGGATTACGCCTTGGAACCAAACCTTCACCACCAACAGTATCGGACCCTCCAACATCTTCATCCTCGCGCCTAGGGATTTTCTGCACAAGGTTCAGCGTCAGAACACGTGAAGGCAAAAAACAGGGGCAAGTACATGTATTTAGATTAAAAGTTATATGTTTGTTACCTTCCCCTGGTCTTCCTCGACCCTTGTGCTAGCGCTCCTCTTCTTGGAAATACAAGCCGATTTGGTAGGCTCGCCCTGAGGCTTAACCTACGACAAGAAAGTAATCAATACCCTGAGCCGACACAGCAGGAATCGAAGAAAATGGAAATAAAACAACATACCCTGTCATCATTAATCACCCAGAATAAGTAAGGCTCCGCAGGAAACTCAGAAGGAGGGAAGCTACCTTGCAAAATCTGGCCGCGAACAAGTAATGGAACCCGATCCCAGTATGGGTAATTAGGATGGCGATCACGCTTGTTGGAACCTCTCCTTAGAGGATCAGCATCCAGCATCAATCGTTTAGAACCATCGGGCATAGACTTCAGGCGATAAGGGCTGGCAGCAAAACCAGCAAGGTCACCACTGGTAGATGTCCCACTCCGATAGTTCACAAGAAAATTGGCGACAGTATATTTGGGAGCATCCTCGGGCCTGTAGGTCGACCAATCGGACGTAGATCCATGACCCTCTCCCCGGTCTCTCCAGTCATTCATCAGACGGAAGGTGTTTCCATCCCACTGGGTCAAGACCCGAGACGGATGAAGCTGCGATAACACCTAATAGTAGAAAGGGCTAGTAGAGTTATACAAAGGAAAGCGAAGGCCGAGCTCTAATTTCCCACGAGTCATGATAACCACCTCGGATGACTGATCATATCTGTCGACATTGGACTTTCTCAATACACCCGTCTGGCCCGAGACCAGGGATACCTCGTAGTTTTGAAGGCAAAATTCTTCCTTCAACTGTTCGATAAACTCATCATCAGACAAGTCTTTTGAGACTCTCTTATCAGACCTACATGAAAAAGAAGGAGATTCATTTGGGAAAAGGGAATTTATAGCACGATAATCGTGATGGGATGGACTCTCAAGCCAAAATAGGGAACCGAGAGAAAACATCGCCCTCAGAGAAGGTATCACTCACGCACCTTTTTCGGTCATTGACGGAGAAGAAGAAGCCATGGCAAGAAAAACGAATAGGGAGATACGAGCTCTGATGAAGAAAAAAGCAAAAGGAAAGAACTAACCACAACTGTCGCGAATCTCACCAACAGAAACAACAAATACGAATATTGAAAAGGGAAGAGAGTCACCGGAATTAATGGCGTCAGCAACAAAGGAAGGAAGAGAAGAAAGTTGAAAAACACTTCGTTTCTCTGAAAATGGCGAACAAGAGAGTGAGAACATAAGGGAGGGTATTTATAGGGTACAACACCTCAACCGATAGCAAAGGTTACGAGTCATAAAGGAGAGTTAGTGGGAGACTGCATGGCGGAATTCCCGGCACGCTCGAGGACGTGGGAAGACGGAACGATTTTCTTTCCCTCGTGTCAAGCACACGAGCGAAAGAAAGGGAATAAATATAGGTGTAGATAATCCATAGGCCTAGGTGGAAAGATCCTAACCTATGATATACCAAAGAATATCGAGCGGCGAAGCACAGGATAGAACCAAACGGCGCAAAGAGCGAGGTATCACGTGGGTCGGACGTGATGGCCCAATAGGTGTCGGATGTGATGCGACCCTTATCCTCTGACAGGTTGGGCGAACAATCAGAAAGCACTCGATCAGACGAAGGAAGATGGTAAAACAAAAGAACGAGAAGAAAGAAGGGCGACATCGTTCTAACCAGGCGATACAGACTCGGCCTCGGGTGAAGAACTATCGGTCAAATCAGGAAGTTGGGCGGTCAGTGAAGGTCCGATAGAGAACAGCTAAAATGATGTAATGTGACCAACATTGTAATTATGTTGTATGTCGACTTTGGCCTATAAATATAAAGGCTAGTCGAGAGAGAAAGAAAGGTCAAAGAGGGAGAGAAAACAAGGCATCCTACTTGAGTTGAGAAAACACCACCACTAGAGAGAGAGTACAACTTGTAACCAAAGAAGAAGAATAATAATACACATCCTTTCACCCCGTGGACGTAGGTAATCATACCGAACCACGTAAATCCTTGTGTTTATATTTGTTTATGTTTCTTCATGTTGCGTGGAATCACCTTATACTCCATCCCATGTAGTGTGTAGTTTCATGCCACTACACTAAGCATTAATATGAAGAGAATATCATGAATTGGAATGTAATGTTACTGAAGTATATGCACTTTGACACAACTCCTTGCCATGGTTAGTTTTCTTGACTCTAGGCTTGACAAACCAGTCTGACAAACCATCCGAGAATTGCATTCTAGCTAGATACAGTTTTCTGCACCATACTGTCATGTTTATAATCCATGGCTACGATCATGCATGCTCTAGCTCATTCATGTCCAAATAACTGTATTTCAAGCAATACTGGCAAGGTGACCTGGAACTTAATCCCTGCAGCTATCGCTTGGACTCTATGGACCGAAAGAAACTGCCGCACTTTTCAAGACAAGTACAGCTTCAAAACAGATGGAGATTTATGTGAAATTGCAAAAGTTCTCATCCTCTCATGGGCTGCAGCAGCTGGAAACAAACTTCATACCAATTTTTCTCAAACTATTCTTAATTGGGCATCCGTTTTCTATTAGTGTTTTTGTTTTTTTCTTTTCTTTGCTACTTCTGGTAGCCTACTTGTACATTCTTCCATAATCTAATATATTCTCTCTTCCTATCAAAAAAAAATCCATGGCTACGAATCTTCAAACCCTACTCCAATTTTTTAAATTTCTTTTGGCCTTACACTATAATATGGCTAAGAATCCGGTTACTTAAACGTAGAAAACTGAAATACACAACAACAAGAATATGAAAAACCAACATTTCATTCATTGTCACGTGCAATGATGAGGATTCTCACAAAGAAAAGTTCAATGCAAACTCAAAACGGAGTGCTTGAGAACAATGCGGAATGCGGATATCATTTGCAAACGAGCAGTTCAGATAGAATCGAGCTAAGCATAATATTTTATATCTAACAAAATTCTGTCATGAGTTCAATTCTCATACCTAACATACATAATAATCTCTGTGTACGTATGTACTTATCTCAAGTGATTTTACCCAATAAAAGACTACTAGAATGATGATATGTTGAAGCTCAGTAACCTCCAAAATTAGATATAATAGAACTAAAATCAGTATCATAATAAGAAAGAGAAGTGTTTAGACAGTATTAACCAAGATTATCTCAGATCCCAACCGAATTACGAAACTACGAAGTACTACTACTACAAATGATTTTGCAGCGGCACAAGTCGCACAACTACAAAATCTAACAGCAGATGCCATATAAGAACAAGGAAACAACTAGATGAAACTTGCATAACCTGATTTTTACTTCAAGACTCATCCGTAGGTGTAAATGATTTGAGTTCCAAGACAGCTAAGAAATCAGATCGTATAAAAACATATAGAAGACAAAATCATGGCTCTCTCAACGCCATGTAATGCTCGGTATTACAGAAATAAATGTAGTAACAAGGACTAAATAGAATGTTCACCAGTTTCTCTTAATATTATTTATAAGTTTCTTCTGATTTCTATTTTTTCTCTTCTTTCCACAGCAGTAGTAGAGTTAAGCAAAACCAAGCTTTCAAAATAACTCACTGCTTCTCGCACCTGTAAACCATGGATGTTTAGTTTTCTCACAGTTCTATATATACTTTGGGTCATATATAAAACTATTTCACATATGCTGTTGCACAAAATCTCACCATTTGTAAGAGGCCCTAAAACCTGATACGGGGTGAAAGTATCATTTTTCTTAATGCTATAAAGTTTATTCCAAGAGTCTGGTACTCCGTAATCTTGCATCACCCATACTTCAAAAGTCTCTTTGTTTCCAGCAACTACACAAAGGCACTCTTCCAACATTCCCATTCCCATTCATACAATGTTGAGTTGTTTGTAGTGTCACTGGTAGTTGCAGTTCTACAAATCTCTCTTCATTAATATCCATTGAGAGTAAGGAAGACAGTTTACTTATCTCCGGGAACCAATGAAGAGCTCCATTGAAAAGCACACCTGACGCTTGAGAAAAAGGAAACCCATATCGGATGGATTGAATGAATTTCCATGAGTTTGATTTTAGAGAATAGACTCCTATCATTGATGAACCCTCCTTATTTCCATAAATATTTACCAATTTGTAATCGACAATCTTGTAATCATAACAAAAACCATGTAATCTACCCGAATAATTATATTGTGATTTCGGTAATCTCTTGTATTCCTTTGTGGCTGGGTTCCACAGAAAAAACAATTTCTTCTGGTCATCCCAGCCGTGTACCAAGCCATTACTTGAACCCTACAATTCAGTCTTATATTTTGAAGACGGCATTAGATTCATTCGCTGATGATAATGAATCTTAACTTATGGAATGCACGCTCATCGCGTCAAAACCTATAAGCATTAGATGATAGCTGTTTCTTTCGGAAGTAAGACTAAGATGCATTTTTACGATCAGAAACCAATAAGAACCAAGACTTGCAAACACACTTACATGTAAACGTAGATTTCACTGGTACTCTCAGAAGAATGTCGAGGTAGATATCTTGTGGTAGACTTGACATTCCGGTATTATTTCCTCCTTCAGCTTTTTTTTTCCCTTCACCTTCGAAATTCTTTTGGAGATAATAAGCTAGGGTTTATATGCTCTAACAATACGGGTTACTTTAAGAGAAAAATATTGATAGAATTTTGGATTCCAAATTCTTAATGCCGTTTAAAGCACAACTCGCAGATTTCACGGTAGATATCTTGTGGTAGACTTGAGTATGACTAAAAACTAAAAACTACCCTAAAAACCAGATCAGCGGTTCGCAAAAAACCAGATCAGCAATGGCTGGAGAGGCCCGGGGGTTGCTTATATCAATGCAAGTAGGTTTGCTGATAGCCCATGTAGGACTATTGGTGGGCATCCAAACCATCGCTGATTGGCGATTAGTACTACCATTATGATCTCTTATATAGAAAATCATTGGAATCCCCTTGTCCAATGTGGGACTCTTTTAAAATCGTATAAGGGTTTGATTTTGTTGGGAGATTGGCCAGGTTGTTCGTGAACAGTGGTCGGGTTTTTCGGCTGTCGCTAGCTAGTACTTCTTGACTCCAATTATTCTTTCACTTTTGTGGAATACGTAAACAAACTGTATATTTTGGATTGGGGCAAAAACTTTAAGAACTGTCGAAAATCTAAATTCTTTTCTGCTAGGTCAAATAGAACTACCGAAACTAGTATGGGCTCTCAAGTTTTTTATAAAGAAATGGGGAAGAGGAACTTTTGTCTCATTACAGAAGGAGGTGGATAAACATGAAACTCTTATTGATGTTTATGACAGTCTGGAGGAAATAGATATATTAAACAGTGAGGATTATGCAGCTAGAGAGTTAGCAAGAATCAATCACAAGAAAGCTTCTCTGAATTTGGCAAGGAAGTGGTTCTCAAGGTCTAAAGGTCAGTGGTTAGCAGAAGGTGAAAAAAATTCAAGATTCTTCCATAAATATGCTTCTTATAAGCAGAAGGCAAATGCAATAAACTCACTAATTATCAATGGTGAGATGTGTCATAATAAGGAAAGGATAGCTATGACTTTTTATGTGGATTTATATATTCAAAGAAGAAGCAGTGGTTAGACCAACTTTTGATGAGCTTGAATTTCCCAGTTTAAGTGTTATGCAAAGTATAATGTTGGAGAAACCATTTGAGGAGAGTGAAGTTAAAAATGTGATATGGAATTTTTGGAAAGAATAAATCACCAGGACCAGATGGATACACTATGGAATTCTTCAAGGCAGTGTGAGATATTATCAAAGTAGAGCTAATGGCAGTGGTGAAAGAATATGAGCATACTGGTCATGTTGATTGGAGATGAAACTGCACAAATATAGTCTTAATTCCAAAGTGTGATGGGGCTTTTTCAATCCATTCTTTTAGACCAATTATTCTTATTGGTGGGATCTACAAGATAATTTCTATGCTTCTGGCAGACAGATTAAAACAAGTACTTCCTTCAATTATTTCTGAGTTCCAGGGTGCTTTTGTTGATTCTAGGAAGATAAGTGATGGCATTCTTATTGCATCTGAGCTAATTGATTCTAGAGAAATAGAAGGCAATCCTGGTTTGATAGTAAAAGTGGACTTGCAGAAAGCATTTGATAATGTTAATTGGTGGTGTCTCGATTATACAATGTCAAGGTTTGGTTTTGGTAATGTATGGAGGAACTGGATAAGATGGTGTCTGTCCAATACAAGGTTTTCAATGGCTATAAATAGAACTGCTACAAGTATGTTCAGAAGTACAAAGGGACTAAAGCAAAGTGAACCAATGTCTCTATTTTTATTCATTCTTATTATGGAGGTGTTATCTGTTATGATAAAGAGAGCTGCATTTTTGAATCTAATCTCTGAGTTCAAGCCATCTTCTGAAGCATTTGAGATCAATCATCTACAATTTGCAGATGATTTATTTGTCTTCGTTGATGACAATTGTGCACAGGTAAACAATCTTAAAAACATTTTATTGGGTTTTGAACTGGTTTCTGGTTTAAAAGTGAATTTTCAAAAAAGTGCACTACAAGAAAATCTCTGTACAAGAATATCCTAGAGACCACAAAAAGATATTCTTATATGGGGCTTATTCTTATATGGAGGTCTAACTCGAATAGATTGAAACAAAAATTTTCATACATGTACTTCGGAAAATACATACATATGCATAGGAATCACAAAAATGTATCTATGTAAATATAAATACTAAATAAATGTGGATTTTATTTTACATGCATGTATATATGAACTAAATCCACATAAACTCTACTTTTACGCCGAAAATTAACAAATGAAATCATATGAGCGAAAGAGATTTGTATTAAGTTGTGCAAAAATAAATAAATGAAAGAATCCACTTTGAAGAAAAATGAGCATGTAAATTTTTTGTAAAAATATCTTATCTTAAACTTTAATGTATTACAAGACATATATTATTTATATTATACTATGAATTATTCTTATATGGGTGTATGTTCCTTATGACGGTACCGAAAAAAGTTATGACTTATTCCAATACGGAGTTTATCCTTAAATATAACTGGCCCAAATCGGGACCACAAATTTTTATTCTTATATGAAGTTTATTCCTATACGGAGTATTCTTCCGGAAATGTTTTACTGTAGTACCAGTTGGTAATGGTGTGAATGCTATGGAGGCTGCAATTATTTTTGGGTGTCAAATTACTGCTTTTCCCATGAAATATTTAGGAATTTCTTTGGGAAGTAAGTCTAAGGCAGTGGGAGTATGGGATGTAATTCTGCAAAATTTTCAAAAGAAGTTGAGTATGTGGCAAAGGAAGTATCTTTCAAAAGGAGGTAGACTCATGTTGATTCAAAATATGCTTTCAAGTTTACCAGTCTATTATTTATCTCTTTTTCAACTTCCAGTTTCTGTTGAGAAGCAAATGGAGAAGATTATGAGACAGTTTCTTTAGGGTTCTGTGAATAACAAACCTAAGAAACGTTGGGTAGGATGGAAAAAGAAAAATTTTCCAAAGGAAGGTGGTGGAACTGGAATTAAGAAGTTAAGACTGATGAACTTACATGCCAAATGGATATGGAGGTATGGAAATGAAGAAAAAGCTCCATGGAGAAAAATTGTGAGGCTTAAATTTGGTGGTAATGAAAAATCTTTTCTTCCAAATACTTCAAACAAGTCAGTGGGGAATTTTTTTTGGGCTGGTATTCTCAAGAGTAGAAGTCATGTGGAGTAGAATTCAACTTTACAGGTGAACAATGGTGATAGAGTTCTCTTCTAGAAGGATGTTTGGCTGACTGCGCAATCTTTACAAGCAAGTATACCAAATTTAAATAGTTTGAGCTGACTGCAAGATGCTACTATTCAGGAGGTGTTAGATATAAATGCTGGAAACAGTTGGAATTTTGATTTTTGCAGGAATTTTAGGGAAGCTGAGATAGAAGACATAGCTCATCTCCTGAATTTTTTGGATACTTTTAATAGAGGTGAAGGTCAGGATCACAGATTATGGCAGAATGGTACAAAAACATTCTCAGTGGCAGAGTGTTATAAATCATTGGAGGATGATGGCCTGCTAGTTTTCCCTTATAAAAGCGTATGGAATCCAAAAATACCACACAAGGTGATTTTCTTTGTTTGGTCTCTCTGCTATAATGTTGCACCTATAATGGATTTACTGAGGAATTCATATAATGTGAATGGCTGTGTGTTATGCAAGAAAAGTGCTGAATCAAACCAACACTTTTTTTGCACTGTGATACAACTAGAGAAATTTGGTTTTACTTCTTAAGTGCCTACAATCTTCAATGGGTTTTTCAAGGCAGTGTCAGAGATACATTATGGGAATGGAGAAGAAAGAAAGGGAAGAATTTAAGTTTGAAAACTAGGATTTGGGAATTAATCCCATTTGCAATCTGGTGGGCTGTTTGGCTTGTTAGAAACTCTAGAGTTTTTAACGGCAAATATAACTCAACTAGTAACTTGAAAGATGGTTTTAAAAATTTGATTTATAATTGGTGTGTGGGTACTCAAATATTTGAAGGATTCACGTTGGACATGGTTCTTCATAACTGGGAGGTTGTTGTTCATTGAGTCTATGTAATTTTTGGAATAGTCTTTGTATTTTGCTTCCACCAATACCATTACTTTCTTAGTGATTGAAAAAGCGGGGGTCTAACAACCACACCCAATGTTTCGATTAAAAATCTGTATGGACTAACTCCAATATACTTTCTAGAGAATCAACTAGACAGTCAGACTCAATATAGAGAAAAGTATATCGAGGAATTAATATCTCTCTCTTGATTTGACTTTACTCAAGCAAATAGAAATCTGCGAGTCTTTATCAAATACAAGGATAATAAACTTGGATGGTACCAAAGACCAATATCCAAGGATCAATCAATTTCCAATCAACAACCAAAGGTTGGATTTCACAATTGATCGATACAAACGCACAGACTGTGATATTTCAATTATATAACAAAATATAATGCAGAATAGAAATAACACAGACAACAAATTTTTTGTTAACGAGGAAATTGCAAGTGCAGAAAAACCCCTGGACCTAGTTTAGATTGAACACCACAATGTATTAAGCCGCTGCATGCACTAGCCTACTACAAACTAAATTATGTATGGACTGTAGTTGAACCCTAATCAGTATCACACTGATTCAAGGTACAGTTGCTCTCCTTACGTCTCTGATCCCAGCAGGATACTACACACTTGATTCCCTTAGCTGATCTCACCCACAACCAAGAGTTGCTACGACCCAAAGTCAAAGACTTTAATAAACAAATTTGTATCACACAGAAAAGTCTACGATGATAGATAAATCTGTCAAAACACGGAACAAAACTCTTAGGTTTATTTTGTTAAAATCAAGGTTAACAGGAACCAATCGATAACCTAGACTTATATTCCCGAAGAACAGCCTAGAATTATCAATCACCTCATAATAATCTAAATCGTATGATAGTGAAACTAGATATTACGGAATCACAAACGATAGGACGAAGATGTTTGTGATTTCTTTTTATCTTTCCCTATAGTAGATATAATCTCAAGCCAATCTTACAATTGAACTCGTACGATAGAAAATGGCAAGATCAGATCGCTCAACTACAAGAGAAGTAGTTTCGTCTGGCTTCATAATCCCAATGAAGTCCTCAAGTCGTTGACCGACAGGGTCTCAAGAAGAAACCTACGGTTAAAGGAGAATTGACTCTATAAAACCAACTAGTATCACACATGAGGTGTGGGGATTAGTTTTTCCAATTGCTAGACGTCTCCTTTATATAGTTTTCAAATCAGGGTTTGCAGTCAAAATTACCTTGGTAACAAAGCATTCAATATTCACCGTTAGATGAAAAACCTGATTTATCCAAGCTAATATCTTTCAACCGTTATATCGAAACTTAGCTTGTCATATACACATGAAATGTATTCATTTAGGTTTGAGTAACCGTACCTAAACGTGTGTACTTAGTTGGTTCACAAATAGTTAACCAATAGTTAGCCATATGAGTACTTTCATATTAAATGTATTCATCTTCTTGATAACTAGTTAAAATGACTCATAAGAACTATTTCAAGAGTTGTTCAATTGCTCTGATCTTTATACATAGACACAATTGAAAAAAAATCGGATTGATTCACTTGAATAAATTCATGAACAATATAGCCACGGTTTGCAAAGATTGCATTCCTTATTGATTTATTGTTTAAGTTCATGAAACTACCGATTTGAGAAATATAACCAGCTTGGGTACGCATACGGGTATGCGTACCTTGAGACCGGATTTGAGTTGACTTTTGGTTTCCAAACTCAGCAAAATTTTTCGGTTAGAAAAGTTCCGCCAGTACGCGTACCTAAGGTGACTGGTTTATGAGTTCGAAACTCCAAACTCAACAGAATTTTTCGGGAGGAAAAGTTCTGCCAGTACGCGTACGGGTACGCGTACCCAACCTGTCTCATTCACCAATACCGTATGCACACATATGCACACACTTGGTTTCCGGTACATGGATTTATACACTAATGTGCGAATACACTATATGCTTATATCCATAGTTGGTTACGTAATCTCAACTTTACATTTCAATCATTGAAACATTCTTCTATAATGTTATAATAGTCGTTAGACATAAAGAATCGACTATCGTCATCAAAGATATTTTCAAGATTGAAACGTCATCATGATTTTCGTCACGGGTAAAGATGAAAATGGTTAAAGCAAAAGCTTACCCACACATATTTAGAGAAAAAGATAGTCGAGTAAACTCGGCTGGAAATAACAAATGCGTATGTATGAAAACTAACATACTTATACGAATTTTGTCTCAAGAGTAGGAGATAGAGTAGATAGACTTTTGAGTGACAGATGAGTTCAAGTCTCCACATACCTTTTGGTCGGATGAAGTTCCACTGGTTCCTTGAGTAGTTCTTCGTCTTCGTAAGATAATCACCATGTAATCTGGATCTCAACTATTCCTAACTATCTTAGACCGAGAGTTAGTCATAAGTATACTAGAAATCAAGACATATAGTTTTGATCACTAACATTGACAAACATGCATGAAATCGCAACGCATGCGAGTTCGACCGAGCAATGCTCTAACAGTGATGTATTTGATTTTAATAAAATTTTCCTTTTTTGAGTCAGAAAAAAAAGAAAATAGTATGGGCTTCGCTTATAGGATGAGTTTGGATGGACGGATTAGATGTGAATGAATGCTGTCAGACGGATTTTTCATTAAAAGAGATTAGGGTGTACATGTGATGCATCAAAAATACGCGAAACGCCCTATACAGACATGCGAAACTCCCTATACAAAGACATGTCTTTTGAATGATGAGAAAATAGATTCTTAAGAATAACACTGTCCATTTTGATAGTGCGGCTGTTGTTAGAAATAGTGATGGAATTTTTTGTGGTGCTTCCAATAAACTTGGCAATTGTGACAGGCCTGTGGTTGTTGAGGCAGATGGCTTTCTCTTGGCTGCTGAATTGGCTGGTTGGTTAAACTGCGATACAATTATAATCGAAGGGGACTGCCAGGTTGTTGTCAACACTAAGAATGGAAACTCCCAGAACTCTCAATAGAGGATTTGGAAACTTATTGCCGAGATTAAAAAAGTGACTGCAACTATCAAATTTTTAATATTCCACTTCGCTCCTAAAGGTACAAACTCAGCGGCTCATAGTCTGGATACTTATGCCATGTCAAACAACGTCGAAGATAAATGGACTGCTACCCAAATTCCGGCTAACATTGTCAGGATTTTCTTAGGGAATAATCACTGACAAAGGCGGAATAACGGATCTTGAGATATTATGATGAATAATAAGTAAACCAAGCACAAGCAACCATAATAATACGAGAAATATAAATCAACTCACAAGACACAAGATTTATAGTGGTTCGACCAATACATACAACTTGTATATATTGTCTACGTCCACTTTGAGTCGCACCAACTCAAATCCACTATGAAGAAAAACGATTACAACGTCATGTGAATCTCAGCAAACCCTTGGTTATACCGCAACAATTACCCGAGACGATAACCTTGTCTCTTGTTCTTCACCAATATGCTCTCACAACGAAACCCTAGCTTTAGGCCTAAAACCTATACAAGAAATCTCTCACCGATCTCTTAATCGTATTCTACACAATGTACAAATTCTACAAGGCCTAACTACCTATTTATATAGGTTACAAACTTGGACACCAAGAATTCTAACTAGTTTAGGAAACACCTTCCCTAAATAACCACGGCTAACTTTAAGAAATAATTAATTAGTCTTCAATAACTAACAATCTCCCACTTTGAAGACTTATTGATTGTCTTCCATTCTTAAACTTTGGATTGACGGTGCTAAAACATCTTCCTTGTTAGTGCGGATCCCCTCCCAGATCCTTATTCTGAGAGACCAATTAAATCCTTGCAGAGCTTTAGCTTGTCTGATATAACTCCCTTGGTAAACATATCCGCCGGATTCTTCGAACCAAGAATCTTCTCAAACTTCAACTCTTCTTCTTCTAAGAGATCCTGAATGAAATGATAACGAATATCTATATGCTTCGTCCTAGCATGATAGGTTGAGTTCTTGGCTAAATGTATAACACTTTGACTTTCGCTAAACAGAACATTATCTCGTTGTTCCTTTCCCAACTCAGCTAATAATCCTTGTAACCAAATCATCTCCTTGCTCGCTTCCGTCACCGCTACATACTCCTCTTCCGTAGTAGACAATGTCACCAACTTCTGTAACCTTAAGTTCCAACTCACTGCAGCTGACCCCGTAGTATAAACATAACCGGTCGTACTTCGCCTTTATCTACATCACATGCGAAGTCTGCATCCACATAACCCCTCAAGATAGAACCACCTCTTCCATAACACAATGGTACATTTGTGTTACCTCTCAAATACCTCAGAATCCACTTCACATCTTCCCAATGTTGTTTTCCTGGGTTGCTTGCATATCTACTCACTACTCCCACTACATGTGCAATATACGGTCTCATGCACACCATAGCATACATTGAACTCCCAATAACCGAAGAATATGGGACGTTAGACATGTACTCCTTTTCTTCATATGTCTTCGTACACTGCATACTTGAAAGACGAATTTGACTTCCAAGTGGAGAACTAACTGGTTTAGCATTCTCCATATTGAATCTTTTCAGCACTCGTTTAATGTATTCAGCCTGACTAAGCATAAGTACACCCTTAGCTCTGTCTCTTATGATCCTCATACCAAGAATCTTCTTTGCTTCACCAAGATCTTTCATAACAAACTCACTTGCTAATTGTTTTTTCAAATTCTCAACTTCTTGTAGAGATGTTCCGGCAACCAACATATCATCCACATACAGTAGTAATATGATGTAGTCAGAACCATTCCTTTTGAAGTAACAACAATGATCTGCATTACACCGTGAGTAACCACTTCTATGCATGAAATTATCAAACTTCTTGTACCACTGTCTCGGGGCTTGTTTTAAACCATACAAACTCTTCTTTAGCTTGCACACCATATCTTCCTTGCATTTTACTATGAATCCTTCTGGCTGCTTCATGTAAATTTCTTCATATAGGTCACCATGAAGAAAAGCTGTCTTTACATCCAACTATTCAAGGTAGAGATCTTTAGAAGCCACTAGACTTAACACTACTCGAATAGTAGTCATCTTCACAACTGGAGAAAATATCTCGTTGTAACCAACACCAGGTTTTTGCTGGAAACCTTTCACAACCAACCTCGCCTCGTAGCGAATTTCTCCATTTGCTTCAGATTTCATCCGATAAACCCACTTGTTATGCAATGCCTTCTTACCACTTGGTAATTTTACTAACACCCAAGTGCCATTATCATCAAGTGAATTTATCTCATCCTCCATAGAAAGTTTCCACTTTCTTGAATTATCAGCCGCTAGTGGTTCCTTAATATCTTCAGGTTCGCCTCCATCCGTAAGTAATATATAATTCAAAGCATACCTTGGGTTTGGTTTAGGAGTTCTTGACGATCTTCGTACTTCTTGTGAAACTATAGGAATAACTACCACTGCAGTAGAAGTCTCTTCAACTTGTAGTTCTCTTCCATCAACAACATCATGCTCTTCTTGTTCCACACCTCTTCCAGAAACATCATCAATATCGATATACAACTCCTTATCGACGTTGCTTAACCTGACATCTTCAACTTGTGCTGTATTCCTGTCCGTGTACAACTCATTCTCATTAAAAGTGACATCTCTACTTCTAATAACTTTGTGACCCTCATAGTCCCAAAGTTTATACCCAAAAGCGTCAATTCCATAACCAAGGAATATACATTTATTTGCTTGAGCACCTATCTTAGACCTCTCATCGGGACTAATATGAACATAACCAACACAACCAAAAACTTTCAAATAGGCAAGATTTAACTTTTTGCTAGTCCAAACCTCCTCTGCTATCTTCATATCTAATGGACTACTAGGTGTCTTGTTAATTAGATAAGCAGCCGTCTTTGTTGCATGTGCCCAGAAGGTCTCGGGCAACCCAGACTGCAACCTCATGCACCTTGCACGTGCATTCAACGTCCAATTCATACGTTCTGCTACTCCATTCTCCTGTGGTGTCCTAGGAACTTTCCTCTCCAAACGAATTCCATTTGTAGCACATAACTGTAAGAATTCTGTTTTGTCATACTCACCACCGTTGTCTGACCTTAGACACTTCAACTTCAGATCAGTTTCTGTTTCAACCAAAGCTTTTCACTTCTTAAACACTTCATACACCTGGAACTTATTCTTCATGAAGTAAAGCCACACCTTCATTGAGTGATCATCAATAAAGATGACATTATACTGGAAACCGCTATGAGATGCAACATCAATTGGTCCCCATACATCCGTGTGAACCAAATCAAGTTTTGCACTTCTTAAGTCTCTTCATTCTCTGCTGAAACTAACTCGTTTTTGCTTTCCAATAACACAGTATTCACAAAAACTCATATCAACAGACTTCACCTTAGGTAGATATCCTCCCGAACATAGAATCTTCATGTTCTTCTCACTCATGTGCCCTAATCTTCTATCCCATAAGTTAGTGTCTTCACCACTACTAGCCACTGCTAAAGTAGTTTCATCTGAAGTCCGGTACAGAGTATTAACTCTAACTCCACTAGCTAATACCATAGCCCCTTTCTTTACTTTCCAATTGTGTTTTGTTAACACAACTTCATAGTCATCATCGCAAACTTGGCCCACAGACACCAAGTTCTTCTTCAAATTTGGAGCGTGTCGTACATCCTTCAACTTCCATGGCGAACCATTAACTTTCAAGATCACATCACCCAAACCGATGATGTCGCATGCTTCACCGTCACTTAAGAATACTTGGCCATAGTATCCTTCTTTATAAGAGATCATAATACTCTTATCACCCTTTGCATGGAAAGAATCTCCCGAGTCTATAATCCAAGACTCATCTTACTTGTCCTCAGAGAGTAGTAGAAAACCTTCCGTAATCACCTTCTTGTTATCAACAAGGACCTTCACCGGTTCCACAACTGCAACTACGTTGACCTCTTCTTGATTACCTTTGTTTCCACTATTATTAGCACCTTTGTTTTCCGGACAATCGCGCTTAAAGTGTCCTACTTTCTTACACGCCCAACACTCAACAACACCTCTAGGACGGGATTGAGACCTCCCCCTAGACTTTCCTCTAGACTTCCATCTGGATTTGTTTTTGTTCCTATTTGAACTCCTTCCTCTATCTTCTTCATGCATACTTAAGGCTGAGCTTGAAGAACTAGAAACATAATCTTGTTCTATTCTTCTCTCCTCTTCAGCAATTAACCTTTGTTTCACATCATCAAGCTTTAACTTCTCGCTCCCTGAGTAATTGCTAATGGTTGTCCTTGCAGTCTCCCAACTCTTTGGTAATGACGACAACAACCGCAAAGATTGAACTTCATCATCAAAAGTAATACTAACTTTAGAAAGCTGGGAAATAATTGATTTAAACTTCCCAGGATGTGCTGAAATCGCTTCGCCTTCTTGCATCTTCAGATTAAATAATTGTTCACACAACATAATCTTCCCCAAGGCTGATGACTTTTGATATAACTTTTCAAGTTTATCCATAAGATCCGTCGTACTAGTTTCCTCTTGTAGGTTATTGTAGACTTCCTCCGTTAGACATCTATGAATCACGGCTACACAGTTGCGATCAAGAGTTGTCCATTCATCGTCTTTGCGTGCTCCCTTTTTCGCTACTCCACCCAATGGATCGACAATGTCTTTCTCATATAGGTAGTCTTCCATATGAGACTTCCAAAACGCAAAGTTCTTCTCATTAAAAACTTTTACCCTAGATACCGTACTTTCGTTATTATCACCCATAACTCCCACTCCAATCGTACTACGATAAACCCTAAAGCTCTAACCCGAGCTCTGATACCAGTTGTCAGGATTTTCTTAGGGAATAATCACTGACAACCGCGGAATAACGGATCTTGAGATATTATGATGAATAATAAGTAAACCAAGCACAAGCAACCATAATAATACGAGAAAGATAAATGTCGTGTGAAACCCAGCAAACCATTGGTTACACCGCAACAATTATCCGAGACGATAACCTTGTCTCTTGTTCCTCACCAATATGCTCTCACAACGAAACCCTATCTTTAGACCTAAAATCTATACAAGAAATCTCTCACGATCTCTTAATCGTTTTCCACACAATGTACAAATTCTGCAAGGCCTACCTACCTATTTATATAGGTTACAAACTTGGCCACCAAGAATTCTAACTGGTTTAGGAAACCCCTTCCTAAATAGCCACGGCTAACTTTAGGAAATAATTAATTAGTCTTCAATAACGAACAAACATCACTACCCTCTAGGATGTAACTGATTGTTAGCTTTGCTCTTGTTCTTTTTCTTTCAGTACAAAAACTGCAATCTAAGTCGTTCTTTTTTGTCATTATAAATATCTTTCTTTATAATAAGGGACACCCAAATCGCCACATGTCGATGCCACAATCACTCTTGATTTTGGTGAAGCCACATCAACACTAAGTATCCATGTCAATGAATTTAGTGAAGCCACATCAGCATTAGCTTTCTGCCGTCTTATTCGACACCACCCTAACAGGCGCGATCAATTTGGCATCTTGAAGGGTCAATTTCAAAAGATAACATCTTTTCGGAAACGAACCATCTATTTGGAAAGAAAAGTCACTAATGCAGGAAAACTGAACGTAATAGAGCAACATACACAAACCAAAGGACACGCTGTTTGCTTAAGTGCCCCAAATCTCTTACCAAAAGACACGTCGTTAGCATTTTTCCCCTATAAATGTTCGATAACGCTGGCTTCACAAATAACTAAGTAATACGTCTCCTCCTACATCGTCCAATTTGGGATGCAATAGATACGGACAACCAACCACATGCAAACGAGGAAAAGTGATCATTATCTTTCTTTATAATAAGGGACACCCAAATCGCCACTTGTCGATGCCACAGTCACTTTTGATTTCGGTGAAGCCACATCAGCACTTAGTATCCACGTCAATGAATTTAGTGAAGCCACATCAGCATTAGCTTTCAGCCGTCTTATTGGACACCTCCCTAACAGGCGCGATCAATTTGGCATCTTGAAGGGTCAATTCCAAAAGATAACATCTTTTCAGAAACGAACCATCCATTTGGAAAGAAAAGTCACCAATGCAAGAAAACTGAACGTAATAGAGCAACATACACAAACCAAAGGACACGTTGTTTGCTTCAGTGTCCCAAATCTCTTACCAAAAGACACGTCGTTTGCATTTTTCCACTATAAATGTTCGATAAAGCTGGCTTCACAAATAACTAAATAGTACGTCTCCTCCTACATCGTCCAATTTGGGATGCAATAGATACGGACAACCAACCACATGCAAACCAGGAAAAGATAATCATATGAACGATATTTTTAATGCATTTTCGACACCTTGATGAGGTAACAACAGGACATCATTTGGTTGAAACATCCGTTACTGTTAATTTCTCCTTGAGACTGGAAGTTCATGCTTGCATAAAATTTCCTTCATTGTTTCAGTTGTTTGAAGATCAATACAAAAAGAAGAAAAATAGCTAATGAAGGCCGAAAAATGAAGATGAAGATTTAATAGTTTGCACTGAAAATATAACGAAGACCAGGAAACACTTTCAAGGTAATGATTTTTTGTTAGTCACTCTCTAAACTGCACATATTGTATTTTACCAAATTCCTATTTGTTCATATTATACGTTATGTAATTTACGAAATGTATGTAAAAGTTTGCACTAATTTTGCACACAAAGGACGGATGCTTGAAAGAGATAAATTCATAAGTGGATGATGCATAACGTCAGTCAGCAACTCGGAAAAACAAAACAATAAATATTCGGTTATCGCTGTAAGTTAGAAACCAAATATTGATATCAGCGATCAGGAAGTTTAGGGGACTGTGTTGTCTCACCAAAATGTAGAAGTAGTGGAAGGAGGTTGGGCAAGATCACGAAAAAGAACATATTAGGCAAAGTTAATGTGTAGGGTAGACATAATAATAGGGGATGAAGCAACATTGGTGCACAAACATGCCTTCAAAGCACTAGATGGGACATTGAAGGATTTGATGAGCAATCAGATCAAGTTATATGGAAGAAAAACTATAAGTCTTCAATGGAGATTTCAGGCAGATTTTAACAATTACTTCCAAAGGAACCAGGAGAATGACTGTTGAAGCATCGATACGTAGATCAAATTTGAGTAGAGATTTAAGAATCTTCATCCTTGATGAGAATATACGCCATATTTTTGGAGTTTTATCTGCAACGAAACAAAAAGAATGAATTCAGTAAATGGATACTTGATCTTGGAAATGGAAATTAATCTTTTTGAAATTGCACTTACCGATATGAAAGACCCAACTTGGATTAAGATACCCCATGACTACCTAATTGTACCAGATGAGGATTGCGTGAAACGAGTTGTGTCCATTGTATATCAAAGCATGCTTGAAATATATGGAGAGACAGTGGACATAAGTGAAAAATGTGTATTGGCACCAACAAACGATCGCGTGGATGAAATAAACCAATATGTTGTTTCGACGGTCCCAGGAAAAACACACATTTGTTGGGTTCATAAACCATTACCCAGATGACAAGATCCATTCGACCATTCAACAACAAGAGGTTCCATACTACGTTAAATTTCTGAATTTCCTGCAATTTCCCGGAATCCAGGAATTCCAGACTAGCACTTGCATCTTAAAATGGAGTCACAATTATGCTACTACAGAAAATAAATGAGAGCATGGGTCTTTGCAACATAGCTGACTAATGGTAAAACAAATTGGTAAAAGGGTTAATGAAGCACATATCACAACAGGGAATACATCGGCTTTCATGTGTACGTTCCAAGGATGATATTAACTGTCTCCTACTGCAGCAAAAAAATAAGGAAATTTTCTTTTAAAGTATGTTTTGCTATGACAATCAAGAAGTGCCAAGGTCAAACCTTACAGCATGCGGGCGTCTATTTTCCAAAGCCACTTCTTACTTATGGAAATGGCACTGTCTAGAAAGGTATCAAGAGAAGGTTTGAAGATTTTGATTTCTTTTTTTAAAAAAAAAGCGATAAATTAGGTCCATCAAGTCTATTTTGGCCACCTGAAATGTAGACACTTTCGGAAAAACCGGTACGTATGCACCGGGTTAGATGCTTGTACATATTAAAACAAAGCATAAAAGAAGAATAAAAAAAACTCAAAAGCAACACCACCAAAATTGAATCAATTTTATGTTTACGGGGAAGAATAATACTGTTTCCTAGACAAGATGGAGACAACAAGGATCCGTAAGTTGTTCATGAAATCCCATTCCGAGAACCTAGCGACATGTCTAGACGACGAGCAAAACAATGAACCAAAAGATGCCTTTGTTAATTCTTTTTTATAAACCCAATTGTTCAGGAATTTAGTGCTCAATCAGTAAACGATATCGAGAGAAAACACTAAAATTTATTATGGAGCTAACAAGTTCATTGATTCAACTTAGAGGGCTTTATTGCTTTGTTCAAAATGGAGAAACCTTACTTGGATTTTCATCACTCAAAGAAATGTCCTACATTTTGATACCATCCCATGTGATACAACATGGTATGGAGGTGGAGCACCAAGACTCATATGTACACTGACATGTTTATGTATTGGTACGAATCTGGCTAGTTATTTACAGACCTTCGAAAACGCTTAAGACCCTCTAATAATATACCAGCATTTCGATTAATTTCAAGGATGCCGATTCTCACAACAGACTCCATGCATTTCTGTGAACTATCTTAGACGCATCAAGTTCAATGGCAAAAGGAATAAACTATATATATCTCTTGAAGATGAGAATCCCTTGGATGATGCCACATCTCTGCAGGATTATACATGCTCAAAGAGCAATCGAATTATCTTTTACTAAGAAAACACTATACACCCCGGATTATATCATAATTGCCTTATGTTTTCTGTTTAGCTCATTATCAGCTTCATCAATGCCACCAATTCCTCTCATTCCTGGAGCTTTACCTTGCCTATGTTGTTTTGATCACCCCCCACCAAAAATGTAACAGAATAACAGATCACCCCCCAAAAATTGTGACACAAGATAAGAGAAATCCCCAATTTTTTGAGGCCTGATTATCACAGCATGTAATAGTAATAGTAGTTGGAGCTACGATCTCCAGTTGATGTTGTGCAAATTCTCATTTGAATCGGGGTTGGAAATTATGAACTACACAAATATTCACCTAAATCCAGTCTTTCTAAAGAGACTTTAGAAAGATTTTTGAGTCCAGAAAATACTCCCTTAGAGTTTTCATCTGTTTCTTGCTCCGAAACTAATGGTTAAGTGAGCTTTGGGTCATTCGGTGGTAAACTTTATTTGTCAAATCAACCTTGCAATTTGGTCTGGAGGAGTTCTATTTTAGTGTAACCAACATTTACATAGGTCCAACCAAAATAAAGGTACATATGGTCAGCCTTTTTTTTTTAAGACCTAAAGCGAAGAAGAAACTTATACAAAACTCCTTCGAGGATGGCATTGCCCTAGGGGATTTAACTAAATCAGAATGAACCAAGAAACTAAAGAAGAGGTATAAGAGAAATAGAAATTGGTAATGCTGTCTAAACAAAATTAAGGTATAAGAGAAATAGAAATCTATAAGAGAAATTTGCAAAATTAAACACCAAAACCGCACAATTCCTCTAATCAGTTAACTAATGTTGCACCAAAAAGTCTGACCAGAACCTAATTGTAAATCTATTTCTTTTCTATCAGCCCCCTATAAAACCACCATTACTCTCAGCTCCAATAGACGTCAATCATGTAAAACGCTTTATGCTCTTTACGACACTCGCACTTATAAAATGAATCCACATCGTCGCCTTCAGTTTCTTGTCTTTAACCAACCGATTCCAACCTCTGCCGAAGAATGAGAGTTGAGTGTCATCTATCACACCCGCATCCTTTTCTTCTTTTGAAACCTCCACGAAGTACCAGTCATCAAAGCTTTTAGGAATCTCAGGCTTGTTCAGCATCCCAACGTCGCTTGGAGTTTGTTCTTTCTGAGACAACTGATGGTACGATACAGCTCCATCTTTAGCACTTTCCGAGCTCAGACTCAAACCAGGTTCCTTATCTAGCTTCAAGGAACGAGAGTTGACAAATTCATACAACTTTGTATAATATGATCCATCCTTGAGCATAGTCAGTACCTCATATGCTGTCAACGGTTTCTGGAAATCAAGTTCCAATGAGGTTATGTGCTGTTCGATGGATAGTTCCGATGTGAATCTTCGCTTCGAAGCTTGATAGCAGCAGCATCATAAGCCTTACCGGCTTCGTACTTCGATTTGAATGTCCCAATCCAAATACGTTGATGGTTTGAATAAATTTGTGCACCCCAACGTCCATTTGGCTGCGAAACAACACCCTTTAATTTTGCAGATGATGCTACGCTGATATCTTTTCTTTGATGGTTGTTCGATGATCCACCGGGACTATTATTGCTGTTAGAATCTGAACAACCTTCTTCTCCTACTACTCCATTCAATGTTGTAATATTTGATTCCATACTCAACATCCCTTGATCTTCCATTAAACAAATCCTCGAAAAAATCTAGGAAGATCAGAATGAAAACAACAATAAAAAAGCCTTCTATTAAATACCCATGTTAGTACTGAATAATCTTTAATGAAAAAAACTTACAGTATATTGAATACGGAACACTGTTCTTGAGGAGCAGGAAGAAAAGATAAGTGCGGATATCGATCGAGTATCTCGATAATCTTATTTGATTTTATAGGAAATCAAATATACATACCGTGTAATCAAACAATAAAATATTAATTTGACGAATTATGGTAAGCACTTCTATTTTAGTTAGGGCTGCACAAAACCGAACCAGAACCAGAACCGAAACCGAAGATTTTAAACCGAACCGAACCGAACCGAAACCATATTGCTATGGTTTATTAATGGTTGTCAGTTTCAGATAACCAAAAATATTGGTTCCGGTTTAGGTTTTATCTCAAAACCGAACCAAAAACCAATTGGTTAACCGATTAATAATGACCATAGCAGAATGAATCTTTTCACACTGATGAATTGTAGTTAATGAATGGCTAGGACTCTTAGGAGGATTATTCGAGTTAAAGCCTTTTGCTGTCATTTTAGTTGCTCGTCATTTATGCCTCTGATATGTTGCCAGTAAACTTTTCTGCCGCTTGTAGTATTGGGTGTACTGTTTGTGTAAACTATAAAGCACTAGCACATTATTGTTTATAAATCATTCGGTTAACCAAAAATCGTATGGTTTTTAACAAAACCGAGTAGAAACAGAAACCAATGAAACCTAATATGCTATATGGTTTCATTGGTTTTCATTATTGGAAAACCGAGTACTTTGGTTTCGGTTTAGGTTTTGCCAAAAACCGATAAAAACCGAACCATGTGCAGCCCTAATTTTAGGTGTGAAAATTGATAGACATTAATGGCATTACCTTAATTAAGAAAAAACTTAGTAAACATTAATTCTTTCCATATTATCACCTTAATTCTTAATTTTATTTCAATATTTGGCCTAACGAAAATCAATGTGATTAATACACAAAGATATTAGTCGCAATACTCAAAAAGGGAAAGAGTCCTTCTTGAAGGAAAGAAAACTAGAATACACGGCTAACCCTAAACGTGTAGGATGTTTTAGCAAAGGAATCCAACTCTTCTTTTTTTTCAACAAAGTGATTGCCAAAATTTTGATGGTAGATATCTCGTGCGTGTAACCAAGAATGGCGTCTGTCTGTATAAATATCAACAAGATTAAAACGACTGATTTCTTAAAATAGCAAGATTCTTTTAGATACTCATATTGAAGAAGGCAAGTTTACTGTTTTAGTTGTGTGGGTAAAATACCCGATGGCCACGTGTCAACATCCTAAGGGATGAATATATGATGAGATGATAAGGTTGGAGCACCGGATCATTCGTTGAGAGAAGGATTTGTCTCAGTCGAGGCAACTGCACAAGCGCCACATGAATGACGCGTGTGTATAAAGGTCTAATCTGCTCAGACGGTGAAGTCTAAAAAGGAAGATCACATTTAATGAAGGATAAGAACAAGACTTGGGTAGTTGGGCATCGTGACGGAAGACTCGGACGATCTATACTACGACCCAGAGGCGATGGAGCACGAGGTTCTCCACAGAAGGACAGAACGATCCAAGGGAGAGCGAGACAACTCGGAGGGAGGACCACGTATGCCATCGCGAGGGACGGTATAGAACGAGTCCGAAAGATCCAGGACGATGGAAGACAACTCACCCAACTCGGACGATCAAGCGACCACGAGTTTATTTTGTCTATAAATACCAGTCCATGTACCAGGAGATGGACAACTTATGTAATCTTAGATGGTCATTCTACAGAGAATTCCTGAGAGAGACTTAGATAGAGAGAAAGTGAGAAATCTAGAATAGATCTGTAACACTTTCAAGGGTAAGACCTTATAATCAATAATAAAACATCTTCTTCTCCGTGGACGTAGGTCTTCATGGCCGAACAACGTTATATGCTTGTGTCTATTTTTACGTTTCATGCTATTTACATCTTGTTTATGTTGAATCTTGTATGTTTAAGTAGTTTTTAGTCTTTAATCTTACTTGGATGTAGTAGTCAGAAAACATGCAGCTACATTTTGGCGCTAGAAACAGGGAGGTATGAAGATCTAATCTACCTCCCTAACAACAACTCTTTATTGTTTTCATAATCTCTGTAAGAGAAGTGTTTTCACACTACAAAGTAGATTTCTGTTGAGATGAATGAGTAGAGATCGGACTCAAAAAGGATCTTCATGATCTGAGAAGTCTAGAAGAACCCCAAGATTAACAGATCTACGTTTTTTCACTAATTTTTTTAATATTTATTGTTGTTTTCGAGATTTTTAAAGTCTTCCTCAAGTAGCTTAGGAGAGTTGTAAATCAGAGTAAACATGGAGTTTTAAACACTTCGGTGCTCAAACGATCTCCTCCATGAAAGGGCTGGGAAGAGATGCTAGTCAGTAAACTACATAAGGAAGCAATCACCTTATGAGATTTAGAAAAGACGAACTTTTCATGATGTTCACCATCAAACTGACCATAATCTTGGAATCTCCTGCTTAAAAATTTAAATTTAAGTCAAAGAGAGGAATTAATGAGTATATAATGAATCATCAAACTCAAAGTTTGTTTGAAATCATAAGTTAAAAGATGATGATATATATTTCCTAGAATGGGAAAACGTACTCGATCGTCATAATTAGATTCTTTCCCTATAAGGGTATTGCGTGTTGAAAGAGATATTTCCTCGAAAAAAGAGAACTGGAAAAACACCTTTTCTCTATCATCAACACCTCATGCAAATAGGGATGTTTTGACATTTTCACATATCTCCAAAATCTACTGCAAAGTCTTCCTATACTAAGCTGTCCAGTCTGAACTATGACTTAGTAATTGCATGTGACCTGCTAATTTAGGGTCCCACTTTTCTAAAAGAAAAGACAAATTAAGTATTATTGTATATATTGCCGGGAAGGTAATGGTGACGCGGCGATCTGCTCGTGCGAGCCAAGGAGTAAATGGTGGAGCCTAAACAGAAGGACTCGACGATATGGAGCCAGGCGAGGCTCTGATCCCATGCGAGGGACAACCCGATGACCAATATCAGGAAGGACTAACTGATAATTCTAGCTTCGAAGGCGAGGGAAACCCCTTAGAGAAGCATGATGATATTCATCTTACTCAGCCAGGAGGGTTGAACCGCTTGCCGAGACAAGCAACAAACAGTGAGGCCAAGACGGATAGCCCTTCAGACCTCGCCGATGTTAATGCTGCTATCGCAGCCATCCTGAAAACCCAAGAGGCACAGGATAAGAGAATGATGAAATTAGAAAGGCGTAATAGAAGGCTGGAACGGAGAAACCGCAGGCTAAAACGCAAGGTAGCCAAGAAGGTACCACTCACCACCATTGACGAAATCCCAGAGGAGGAAAACCCTTTCGAGCATCTGCAAGACGACGAGCGAATTAACATCCCTGACACCTAGAACGAGGAAACAAAATATCGATTTCCTAAAGGAAGTAGGGTGTGCCCGACCGCGAGGATAGCCTATCCGAGGGGTCATCAGATGTCGATCCCAAACACAGACGAAACAAGATCGACGAAGTAAATATCGACTAAGAGACCTAGAATCTCTCAGCTGCAAACCCAAGACGAGAGGAGAACTCGAGGTCAACTCGTTCTAAGATTGTGTCATACGTCGAAAAATCGGACGATGACTCAGGGCGATTAAGACATCGCCATCATGAACCATCTCTCGCCCGAGAGAGCTCTGGGGAGAATAAAGAAGGCCGAAACCAGGCGAAATGAGGATGAACTCCAATCCCGAGTTGACCGACTCGAGGCAATGTATAGAGAAGCTACAGGGAAGCAGGAGAATAAAAAGTTGGAAATAGTCATGCAAGAAGCAGGACAATCTCCCTTATCCGAAAATCTATAAGACTGCCATTTCGAAGGAAATGCTCCTTACCGGTGTTCACACCCCCGTTCACAGGAGAAGCAGATGCAATTGAGCACCTTAGGACTTATCATATGACACTGACCCAATGGGACCACTACGATGTGGTGTTGTGTAAATTTTTCCCGGCTAGTCTGAGAGATGAAACTCTATTATGGTATAAAATTCTACCTAGAGCCTCAGTCAAGTCGTTTGCTCACCTATCCGAGCTTTTTTTAGAAACATATATTCATAACAGTCGAATCCGACCAGAAGTTGATGCACTGTTTCAAATATCTAGAGGACCGAATGAGTCGCTTCGTTCCCTAGTGTCACGATGGAGAAAACTATGTGCTGAGATCAGAAAGGTCCCCGAAGACTGTGCGATCTTAGGTTTCAAGAATAGTCTTAGAAAGACAGAGACTCTTTTTTCCTGAATGAATGAGGCCATGCCAAATAGCTTGGGCAAGTTTAGAGAAATCCAAGAGGACCACATAGCCTTGGAGGAACTCCAGGATGGAACTTACGACAATATGGCAAAAGGAACTAGTAGAGGAGCAAATATGGTAGAACCACAAAACGCTCAAGTGCCAGCCAAAGGAGCAGGGCGATCCAACAACGGGTCAACCCAGTTCGACAAATGTCGGACTGGAGGATGGAAAGGAAGAAATCAGTCCCAACAAAAGAAGGGAAAGTTCATTGATCCAGTCTATACAAAACTGAATAGCCCCATATCCAAGATCCTCAAGAAGATCGATGGACAACATAAAATCACTTATCCGTGGAACAAAGGTCATCAACCAGAACAAACTAAAAATAGGACTGACTTCTGCGAATTCCACCAATTTCACATCCACACGACAGACTCGTGTAGGGACTTAAAGAAGGTATTGCAAGATATGATTAACGAGGTAAATCTCCAAGAATACATTGCACAACCAACAGCTCCACCCACCTCTGGGGCACCCATACATCATGTGGAGATCCCTCGCGAGGCACAGTACTTAGGCTGCAATACCATTTCACACTCGGCGATAACCACCCCCGTGCGAGAAGGAATATTACTGGAAGAATTCACAAACGAAACTTCAAAGGCGATGAAGTTTTCAGTCTAACTAGGGATCCCCCAATCGAAGAATGGATGAAACTACCCACCAACTTTTCGTCTTTGGAGGCACCCGAAGGCGGACAAAGCCATAACTACCCACTAGTGGTCACGATGCCCATCGCACTCCCCGAGCACGAGGGCGAGGAAGCAAAAACTAAAGCACTACCCTGGGAAATGCCCAAAATCTTGATCGATGGTGGCAGTTCTGTTGAAATCTTATTCTATAAAACGTTCAAACAAATGGGCCTCAAAGACGAGTGCCTCAAACCCTCGACCTACAACATATTTGGCTTCAACGGGTCATCAAACCGCCCAAGAGGAGAGATAACATTAGAAATTCAGGTTGGAAGAATCCTTATCCTAACCACTTTCTACTTAGTAGATGTACTATCCCCCTACACAGCCATTGTCGGACGATCCTGGGTCCACGGAATCAAAGGAGTGGCCTCAACTTACCATCAAAGAGTAAGATTTCCTACGCCTGATGAAGTGGCAGAAATTATTGGAGACTCTGGCGAAGCAAAGTATTGTTACAAGATGGACGTCCAAAACGGCGAGAACAAAGTAAAAACACAGGCGAGGAGGGCTAGAGATATTGATAACTCGAGTGAAGCCCGCGACTACACTACAACAAGCGATGCACCAACACTCTTGTATGACGCCTCGGCCTCGTGTAACACCATAACCTCGGGACCGACCATACAGACCTTATAGCAATCACAGAACCTGCCCGATGAGGGAGAAATCGAACCTCGTCCTCATAACAAGGACTGAGACACCCCTAAGAAGAGTCATGGAGAGTATCACAAAGGAATCAACTTGGAATGGAGAATATCGCCACCCAACCAACGAGTAACCTTTAAAGAGATAATTCAACCAAGGTCATGACATATCATGCTACAACCACCACCATCTGGCAACAACAAGTCGTCGACAGGACCCATGGGAATCTCTTCCCAAAAATTGGCTACTGATTGGATTATAGACGTTGCGGCCACAAGCGCTTTACTATCCTTATTGGAATATTACTCAGGTTATAGCCCTTGCCTCGAACAAAGATGCCCACCTCAGTCAGGCACAACATACACAAGGCGAGAGCACACCCCCTCCCAAGTCCTCGGCTATACATTAAGCCCTTGGCCATCCATCAAGAAGGCACGAACGCTTCCAAGCCCAATTAGGCCACTAAAAAAGCTTACCTCACAAAGTAGGCCGGGAGCAAAGCCAAAAATGTTACTTCAAAGTAATGAGAAGCATTAACGCAATTATAGCTCATCTCTCACTAAGTACAATATACAGCTCACGAAGGTTGATATCTAGAAGTTAGGGCTTCGAGCCCCTACTTGTAAGCACGTTATGCGACCCTCCTTTTAATACTAAGGGCTCACAAGGTACGATAATTCGACTGAAGCCAAGCTGAGAGAGTTGGAGGAGAAGATAAGGAAGCTGTCAGGAACCGGCGAAGAAGACAAGCTCGCCGAGGTTATAAGCGAGGCCGAGAGGACCCCTTTCACCCAAGAGCTAGAACTAAGGGCCTTCCCACCTAAGTGAACGCTCCCCACCTTCCCATCGAGGTTCGACGGCACGGGAGACGCAGTTGAGCATTTGAAAATGTACACACTGTCCCTAATAAAATGGAAAAACCATGAGGTGGTAATGTGCAAATTATTTCCTGCAAGCTTGGAAGGCGAGGCAAGGAAATGGTTCTACAACCTTGCACCAGGAACAGTCAACAATTATGAGACTCTAGTCAAAGCCTTCCTGGAGACATATATGCACAACAACAGACCTCGGCCCAGGGTCAACAGGTTATTCACCTTGGCCCGACGGTTCAGAGAACCTCTCAGATCATTGACCGATAGATTGCGAAATTTGTGTACAGAGATTGGGAAAGTACCCGTCGACCAGCAGATATTCGGATTTGAAAACGCACTTGGGAGATCGAATCCCATCTGGGTAGCCATGTTCACTGAGAAACCACAAATGTTGAAAGAAATGAGGAAAATGCAAGAGCATTTCATCGCCCTAGAAGAAATCCAGGAAGAGTCAAGAGATATAGGAGTGCAAGAAGCTAGTTCAGCACCCGAGTCAACGTCGGACGATACTCAAATACGGCCCGAGAAGAGACCGAGTCCGCCCGTGCGAGGAAATGGGAAGAAGGAATGGATAGCTAAAGGGAAGAGGCCAAGGAACGAGGCGAGAACGTACACCCCTTTGAATGCTCCACTGGAAGAAATATTCAAAGAAGTCGAAAAAAGGAGTGACATCATATACCCAGCTTCAAGAGGGATACAGTTCGAAGAGACCAAGGATCACCCGAAATATTGCCATTATCATCAGTATCGAGGTCACTCTACAAACAACTGTCGAGAAGTGAAAGACATCGTGCAACACCTTATCAGAGATGGTTATCTGTGACAGTTCGTCCGACATCCAGCCTAGACGACCGTAGCGCCCAATGCACCAGTCCATCAGGTTCGGATTGACAGATCCATGCAGTTTGTCAACACGATTTCGCATTCCTCCACTCAAGCATACAATCTGAATCCCGGAATAATGTCTAGAATCCACAAGAGAGATCATAGTGGGAAGGAAATTTTCAGTGTAGTAAAAGCTTTGCCTATGGAACCATGGATGGTGCGACCTATCTCTTTCTCGTCCCAGGATGTCCCGATGAACGGCTTAAGTCGTAGTGATCCTTTGGTTATTACCCTGCTAATTGAGGAATGAGGGGTAAGAAGGATACTAGTAGATAGTGGGAGCTCCGTCGAAGTACTCTTCTACGATAAGTTCAAAAAGATGAAGTTTTCGGATGATATACTCGTCCCGTCAACATATCGTATATACGGTTTTAATGGGACGGTAACCATCCCGAAGGGCGAAGTAACTCTAAGGGTATCGGATGGAGGTGGCTACCTGGATACTTTAACCACATTCTGTGTGGTTGATGTCGACTCGCCCTATGAAGCTATTATCGGAAGACCATAGATCGCGGGAATCAAAGGAGTGGCATCGGCCTATTATCAAAGATTACGGTTCCCAACGTACAAGGGGATAACAGGAGTCGTAGGAGATCCACAGGCAGCCCGAGAATGCATGCAAGCCGACGCCCAGATAAATGAGGAGCGGCGAGCACGGCAAAGGGGAGAGAAGAAAAAGGCTAAAGAAGCCAAAGTCGCAGAAGAACTGGAAAAGGTTATTTCGCAAGCGGTCATGGCTTACTAAGTACAAGGAAGGAGCCTTCATAGCAATTAAAGGAGACGATGCCGGTGAAGGAATCAAGACCAAACTTCTCGGCCGTGGAACCTACTCGAGAGATTAATTTTGGAACTGTAGAAGAACCAAGGGTGGTAAGGATCGGGTCCTTACTATCAGACGAACAAATAAACCAGCTCGTGGCGATGCTAAAGGAAAACATGGACGCATTCGCATGGAACATGCACGATATGGAGGGTATAGATCCAGAGGTATGCTGCCACCATCTAAGGATCGACCCAAGCTTCAAGCCAGTCAGAAAAAAGATGAGGCGAATCGCACCAGAATTACAGGCGGCCGTCGAGAAGGAGTTAAAGAAGTTACAGGAATTGGGAATAATTAGGAAATCCCACTACCCACAGTGGATATCTAACATGGTCGTGGTAACAAAGAGAAATGGAGGATTCAGAATCTGTATCGACTTCAGCGACCTGAACAAAGCTTGTCATAAAGACAGTTTCCCTCTCCCAAGTATCGATCAACTGGTGGAATCTATAGTGGGGTACGAGGCACTAACGTTGATGGAAGGATACGCGGGGTATAACCAGATCCCACTGGCTCCCGAGGATCAAGAACACACCTCCTTCTTTACACCAAGGGGCCTATACTGCTACACCAAGATTCCGTTTGGGCTGAAGAATGCAGGCGCCACATATCATAGGTTGGTGGGAGATATGTTTGAGGACCAGATCCACAACACCATTGAGGTCTATGTTGACGATATGCTAGTAAAAAGTCGCCTAGCCAAGAATCACATCCGAGACCTGTGGTAAAATTTTCGAACGATGAGAGATTATAAAATGAAAGTTAACCCGACCAAATGCGATTTTTGGGTCACATCGGGCAAATTTTTGGGATATATCATCACGCCAAAGGGGATAGAAGCAGATCCCGAGAAAGTCAGGGACATCCTCGAGATGCCATCGCCAGCACAATAAAAGACGTACAAAAGCTAAGCGGAAGTATAGCAGCATTGGGGCGATTCATATCTCGGTCGTCCGACAAATGCAAGGATTTCTTTAACACTCTTAAAAAGGGAGATAAATTCAAATGGACGGACACCTGTGAGGAGGCGTTTAAGAATATTAACCTACATCTTGCAAGTCTTCCAGTATTACAAAGACCCGAGCCATCGGAGGTCCTCACATTATACCTCGGAGCAACTTCATATGCTATCAGTGCAGTCTTAGTTCGAAATGAAGGGAACGAGGAAAATCCCGTTTACTTCATTAGCAAGACATTGAGTCCGGCCGAGAAAAATTATACAAGGATGGAACAGATGATTCTAGCACTAGCTTTCGCCACCCTGAAGCTAAGGACATATTTCCAAGCCCATCGGATCCGCGTGCTCACAAAGTCACCTATTTAGGCGGTACTAGACAATGCAGGCCGATCTGGAAGGATCTCCAAATGGGGGGCGCAAATAAAATAATTCAATGTATTCTACGAAATGAGGACAACAGTGAAGGCATAAGTAGTGGCATATTTTTTGGCAGATTTTCCACTAAGCGACGAAGACGAGGTCGTGGACATACCCGGAATGGAAGAATATCGAGAAGACCCGTCCGACTTACTCGATGCAAGTATCCGATCACGTTGGGAAGTATTCGTCGATGGAGCGTCAAACAAATATGGATCGAGACTTGGGATAGTCTTTACCACACCAAAGGGACGAAAAATGGTCCATTCTTTTAGATTGGAATTTAAGGCGACAAACAACGTCACCGAGTACGAAGCTGCGATTCACGCCCTGAGATTAATCGTCGAGATGGGCCTACAAGATGTAAGGCTAACTAGCGACTCGCAGTTGGTAATCCGACAAATCACGGGAAAATATGCAATTCACGATCCAATTCTACAGAAATACTGGGAGCTCGCCCAATTCTATATCAACCACATCCCCAGCATCAAATTACGCCACATATGCAGAAAAGACAGTCGACACTCGGACGCACTGGCATACATCGCCTCCCAGCTTGCAGACCCAAGTGTGGAGGGAATTCGTGTCATGAGACTCCTCGCCCCATCCATACCATAGACACCCGAGATATCTGTCTACGTGGATATCAATACGGCCGATAGATATCCAGACGGAGATTGGATAAAGCCGATTCATTCGTACTTGGAGACAGGCGAGTTACCCAAGGGGCGACCCGAGATCAACAAGATCAAAATAAAATCGGCCGCTTATGAGTTAAGAGATGGAATCTTATACAGAAAATCGTACTTGGGGCTTCTCTTAAGATGTTTGATCAAGGAAGAAGGCCAGACAATACTGAACGAACTACACTATGAGGCAGCCGGAAATCACAGCTCGGGATGAAGTTTGTCAGCAAGAGCGAAAACGATGGTATACTTCTGTCCGTACATGAATGATGATGCAAAACAAATGGCACGAGCTTGCGAAGAATGTCAGCTCTTTGGTAAGAAGATACATGCACCTTCAGTAGCTCTAAACTCGGTAGTAAGCCCCTGGCCCTTCGCAAAGTGGGGGATCGATATTGTGGGACCATTACATGTGGGATCGGGAAAGAGAAAATACTTAATAGTAGCAACGTATTACTTCACTAAATGGGTGGAGGCGGCACCACTGAGACATATCCGTGACAAAGACGTCTTCCGGTTTATTTGGGAGCACATCATATGTCGTTTCGGAGTACCGGCGGCCATCGTCTCGGATAATGGAAAATAACTCCAGGGAGAAAACATCGACCTACTGTTTAACACCTACAACATCAGAAAAAGCAAGGCTACCCCCATATACCCTCAAAGTAATGTGCAGGCCGAGAACACAAACAAAACTATCGTCGATAATATGAAGAAAAACATTAGATGGAGAGTACGGTAATTGGTGCGAAGAACTCTACAATGTTTTATGGGCCTATTGAACCACTCGAAGGGAAGCAACAGGGCTATCACCTTTCATGATGACCTATGAAACTGAAGCGATACTACCAACTGAAGCGATGATACCCACCACAGGAAATGAGGCATGGAGGCGAAACATAGCGGCAGATCTAATATTAGCTAAGCTCGATGACTTGGAGGAAACAAGGGAGATGGCGTTGCAAAAAATGATTTACCAAAGAAGATTACAACGAGAATACAACAAGCGAGTTCGACCAACAGAGTTCCAACCGGGGAAATTAGTGTTGAAATACCTAGCCGATTGGGAAGGTGACAAAAAGGGCGGTAAACTAGCGGCAAGATGGGGAGGACAATACACAATTGTGTCTAAGGCGTGTGAAGGAGCTTATCGATTACTCAAACCAGACGGCAAACCCGAGCTAAAACCGTGGATCACACAACATCTGAAACTCTATTACCCATGAGGGGTTCGAAGGAAATAGGAAAACATAATTGTCATTCATTTCATTAAAACCGCGAGGGGTAGGAAATATGACATGAGCGACCAATGGTCAGTCCTACTCGGGGCAAAGCCAGTGAGGAAGTGCCGAGGTGACTTACATCTGAAAGGTTACCCCCATCGCAGGTGGCCGTGACCACTTGCCCGAGTTGGTTGGTCGATAACCACTCGGGATTATCGGGCCTAGACCTAGGGATACTATAACCCTTCCACTGAATCTAAAAGATAGTGATGAGATACCTCGGCTGGGACATGGCATCGGGCCCGATGACCCTCCTTGTTGAGTGTGTTCGACAGAAAAAGCACTAATAACCAATACATGTGACATTAAATGCAGGTGTGTAACATAGACAACAAGATAAGGCTGAAATTATCGAGAGAATTGTCAACACAGTGGAAAAAGCGGAAATTGTCAAGGAAAATAGAAAAGAAACAACAAGCTTGGCGACGCAGCACCCCATTTAAAAAAAGTGGTTCAAAGAAGCATGGGATAAGTGTTCAAACGAATTACAACCCGCAACAAAGGGAATATTAGTGGCGCAGCACTACAAAAGACTTGATCAACTCTTGGGTGGAACAACACCGGCCCCTCCCTTCCTTTGAGAAACGTCGCGGCGCTTTTGCGCGATATACTCGTTCAAACCGTCCTTAATCTCCTCAGCTAGCTCGCTCTGATGAGCGTTTCTCTCGTCAACAATATGCTGAGAAAGCTGCTCAGACCTCGACTCGGCGGCTTGGAGATTAACCTTCGTCTCACCTTCAACCTTCTTCCACTGCTCCACCTCATGCCCAAGGTTGTGCACATCTCGCTCCAGATCCTTAACACGACCCTGCTCGGCTGTAACAGAGAATCACAAGCATGTTAGACAAGGAGTATAACAAAATGCAGAATAAAAACAACAAATCAACTCGATCTAAGGCCACCCCAGCATACACCCAGAGACCTGATAGGGTTGACAACACAGATTCTAACGACTCCACGGACTTGGACAACTCATCCTCGGCCATAGAAAGCTTCAAAGTTAACTCATTATAGTATTGTTCATTGAATTCATTCGAAGGGAAATTTTTCTTGTGATCGCTCCACTCGAACCTCTGACGATTATAGGACAATTGTAGCATCGATAACTGGGCTTGGGTCCACTCTAGGTCACTGGACAGCTTCTCGAAGCCCTTGGTCCTTTCAAGAAGATCTAGGTTGGAATGTTCGGACACAACTTTTTCCCTCAAAATTCGTCGCGAATCTTCATGAAGATCTCGATTTTGAAGCCTAAGGGAACGATTTTGACTCTACAGATTATCGGCTAGTAACGTCTTATCACCAGCAAGTCTCTGAAACATCCCCAAGCGATCCCGCAAGTTATCTATCTCCTCGGGGACATACTCAAACGGGCGATATCTGTCCAATTCCTCTTGAAGTTGTTGGATCTCGGCCTCTTGTCGGTCTATCTTCCCATCCTTATTGCAAATTCGTTGTCGAAGATTCTCCACAATATCTTTCTCGATATCCCATTTTCTCTTCATAAGCTTATACTCCGAAGAAACATCTAGAGATATACTAGATATTTCGGCTAGAAGAACAATAATTGACTCAGGATATTGGTACGAAGAACTCAATCAACACAACTATGTAAACAATATACCTTGAGCATCGTCGAGTTTGATCTCAAGGCCACGAGATCGTTCCTTCTCCTGCTGAAGAGCAGCCTCCAACCTCCTAATCTCTTGTCGGCGGAGTGCAGCCTCCAATCTCGACCGATTCAACGCCTACAAATTTCATACCAAGACGAGATCAGTAAGGCCCGAAAACATCAAAACGAAGAGTTCAGAAAAACCACTTACCAAATTATCAAATACCGGCGCAATGTCAGGATACAGGGGCACGACAGCAATCATCTGCTCATCAGTATAGGAGTCAAACTCCTCTGAATATAATGCGCCAAGAGAATCACACAGAGGGCCCGATATGGTAAAAGAGGTGTGAACACTCGAGGAAGAACCAACATCCATTGGGGGCCGCTTTTGGAGCGATGTTTCGGTCGGCCAATGAGCCCCAGGCTGCAAGATAGGAGTCACAATAGTAGTCTCCAAGGGAATCTCCCCTTGTTTCTGCCCACCACCATCCTCATCAAACAGTTGCTCGTCCCCGAATATATCGTCCTCATCATCTTGATCGGGGATGTCGATCACGATGTCCAAACTTTTCAGCATCATTCCCCTCGCCGCCACTTTTCCCCCGAGGAGGATGACGCCTTGGAACCAAACCTTCACCACCAACAGTATCAGACCCTCCAACATCTTCATCCTCGCGCCTAGGGATTTTCTGCACAAGGTTCAGCGTCAGAACACGTGAAGGCAAAAAACATGGGCAAGTACATGTATTTAGATTAAAAGTTATATGTTTGTTACCTTCCCCTGGTCTTCCTCGACCCTTGTGCTAGCGCTCCTCTTCTTGGAAATACAAGCCGATTTGGTAGGCTCGCCCTGAGGCTTAACCTACGACAAGAAAGTAATCAATACCCTGAGCCGACACAACAAAAATCGAAGAAAATGGAAATAAAACAACATACCCTGTCATCATTAATCACCCAGAATAAGTAAGGCTCCGCAGGAAACTGAGGAGGAGGGAAGCTACCTTGCAAAATCTGGCTGCGAACAAGTAATGGAACCCGATCCCAGTATGGGTAATTAGGATGGAGAGCACGCTTGTTGGAACCTCTCCTTAGAGGATCAGCATCCAACATCACTCGTTTAGCAACATCGGGCATAGACTTCAGGCGATAAGGGCTGGAAGCAAAACCTGCAAGGTCACCACTGGTAGATGTCCCACTCTGATAGTTCACAAGAAAATTGGCGAAAATATATTTGGGAGCATCCTCGGGCCTGTAGGTCGACCAATCGGACGTAGATCCATGACCCTCGCCCCGGTCTCTCCACTCATTCATCAGACGGAAGGTGTTGCCATTCCACTGGGTCAAGACCCGAGGCGGATGAAGCTGCGATAACACCTCATAGTAGAAAGGGCTAGTAGGGTTATACAAAGGAAAGTGAAGACCGAGCTCTAATTTCCCACGAGTAATGATAACCGCCTCGGATGACTGATCATATCTGTCGACATTGGACTTTCTCAATACACCCGTCTGGCCCGAGACCAGGGATACCTCGTAGTTTTGAAGGCAAAATTCTTCCTTCAACTGTTCGATAAACTCATCATCAGACAAGTCTTTTGAGACTCTCTTATCAGACCTACATGAAAAAGAAGGAGATTCATTAGGGAAAAGGGAATTTATAGCACGATAATCGTGATGGGATGGACTCTCAAGCCAAAACAGGGAACCGAGAGAAAACATCGCCCTCGGAGAAGGTATCACTCACGCACCTTTTTCGGTCATTGACGGAGAAGAAGAAGCCATGGCAAGAAAAACGAACAGGGAGATACGAGCTCTGATGAAGAAAAAAGCAAAAGAAAATAACTAACCACAACTGTCGCGAATCTCACCAACAGAAACAGCAAATACGAATATTGAAAAGGGAAGAGAGTCACCAGAATTAATGGCGTCAGCAACAAAGGAAGGAAGAGAAGAAAGTTGAAAAACACTTCGTTTCTCTGAAAATGGCGAACAAGAGAGTGAGAACATAAGGGAGGGTATTTATAGGGTACAACACCTCAACCGATAGCAACGGTTACGAGTCATAAAGGAGAGTTAGTGGGAGACTGCATGGCGGAATTCCCGGCACGCTCGAGGACGTGGGAAGACGGAACGATTTTCTTTCCCTCGTGTCAAGCACACGAGCGAAAGAAGGGGAATAAATATAGGTGTAGATAATCCATAGGGCTAGGTGGCAAGATCCTAACCTATGATATACCAAAGAAAATCGAGCGGCGAAGCACAGGATAGAACCAAACGGCGCAAAGAGCGAGGTATCACGTGGGTCGGACGTGATGGCCCAATAGGTGTCGGATGTGATGCGACCCTTATCCTCTGACAGGTTGGGCGAACAATCAGAAAGCACTCGGTCAGACGAAGGAAGATGGTAAAACAAAAGAACGAGAAGAAAGAAGGGCGACATCGTTCTAACCAGGCGATACAGACTCGGCCTCGGGTGAAGAACTATCGGTCAAATCAGGAAGTTGGGCGGTCAGTGAAGGTCCGATAGAGAACAGCTAAAATGATGTAATGTGACCAACATTGTAATTATGTTGTATGTCGACTTTGTCCTATAAATATAAAGGCTAGTCGAGAGAGAAAGAGAGGTCAAAGAGGGAGAGAAAACAAGGCATCCTACTTGAGTTGAGAAAACACCACCACTAGAGAGAGAGTACAACTTGTAACCAAAGAAGAAGAATAATAATACACATCCTTTCACCCCGTGGACGTAGGTAATCATACCGAACCACGTAAATCCTTGTGTTTATATTTGTTTATGTTTCTTCATGTTGCGTGGAATCACCTTATACTCCATCCCATGTAGTGTGTAGTTTCATGCCACTACACTAAGCATTAATATGAAGAGAATATCATGAATTGGAATGTAATGTTACTGAAGTATATGCACTTTGACACAACTCCTTGCCATGGTTAGTTTTCTTGACTCTAGGCTTGACAAACCAGTCTGACAAACCATCCGAGAATTGCATTCTAGCTAGATACAGTTTTCTGCACCATACTGTCATGTTTATAAGCCATGGCTACGATCATGCATGCTCTAGCTCATTCATGTCCAAATAACTGTATTTCAAGCAATACTGGCAAGGTGACCTGGAACTTAATCCCTGCAGCTATCGCTTGGACTCTATGGACCGAAAGAAACTGCCGCACTTTTCAAGACAAGTACAGCTTCAAAACAGATGGAGATTTATGTGAAATTGCAAAAGTTCTCATCCTCTCATGGGCTGCAGCAGCTGGAAACAAACTTCATACCAATTTTTCTCAAACTATTCTTAATTGGGCATCCGTTTTCTATTAGTGTTTTTGTTTTTTTCTTTTCTTTGCTACTTCTGGTAGCCAACTTGTACATTCTTCCATAATCTAATATATTCTCTCTTCCTATCAAAAAAAAATCCATGGCTACGAATCTTCAAACCCTACTCCAATTTTTTAAATTTCTTTTGGCCTTACACTATAATATGGCTAAGAATCCGGTTACTTAAACGTAGAAAACTGAAATACACAACAACAAGAATATGAAAAACCAACATTTCATTCATTGTCACGTGCAATGATGAGGATTCTCACAAAGAAAAGTTCAATGCAAACTCAAAACGGAGTGCTTGAGAACAATGCGGAATGCGGATATCATTTGCAAACGAGCAGTTCAGATAGAATCGAGCTAAGCATAATATTTTATATCTAACAAAATTCTGTCATGAGTTCAATTCTCATACCTAACATACATAATAATCTCTGTGTACGTATGTACTTATCTCAAGTGATTTTACCCAATAAAAGACTACTAGAATGATGATATGTTGAAGCTCAGTAACCTCCAAAATTAGATATAATAGAACTAAAATCAGTATCATAATAAGAAAGAGAAGTGTTTAGACAGTATTAACCAAGATTATCTCAGATCCCAACCGAATTACGAAACTACGAAGTACTACTACTACAAATGATTTTGCAGCGGCACAAGTCGCACAACTACAAAATCTAACAGCAGATGCCATATAAGAACAAGGAAACAACTAGATGAAACTTGCATAACCTGATTTTTACTTCAAGACTCATCCGTAGGTGTAAATGATTTGAGTTCCAAGACAGCTAAGAAATCAGATCGTATAAAAACATATAGAAGACAAAATCATGGCTCTCTCAACGCCATGTAATGCTCGGTATTACAGAAATAAATGTAGTAACAAGGACTAAATAGAATGTTCACCAGTTTCTCTTAATATTATTTATAAGTTTCTTCTGATTTCTATTTTTTCTCTTCTTTCCACAGCAGTAGTAGAGTTAAGCAAAACCAAGCTTTCAAAATAACTCACTGCTTCTCGCACCTGTAAACCATGGATGTTTAGTTTTCTCACAGTTCTATACTTTGGGTCATATATAAAACTATTTCACATATGCTGTTGTACAAAATCTCACCATTTGGAAGAGGCCCTAAAACCTGATACGGGGTGAAAGTATCATTTTTCTTAATGCTATAAAGTTTATTCCAAGAGTCTGGTACTCCGTAATCTTGCATCACCCATACTTCAAAAGTCTCTTTGTTTCCAGCAACTACACAAAGGCACTCTTCCAACATTCCCATTCCCATTCATACAATGTTGAGTTGTTTGTAGTGTCACTGGTAGTTGCAGTTCTACAAATCTCTCTTCATTAATATCCATTGAGAGTAAGGAAGACAGTTTACTTATCTCCGGGAACCAATGAAGAGCTCCATTGAAAAGCACACCTGACGCTTGAGAAAAAGGAAACCCATATCGGATGGATTGAATGAATTTCCATGAGTTTGATTTTAGAGAATAGACTCCTATCATTGATGAACCCTCTTTATTTCCATAAATATTTACCAATTTGTAATCGACAATCTTGTAATCATAACAAAAACCATGTAATCTACCCGAATAATTATATTGTGATTTCGGTAATCTCTTGTATTCCTTTGTGGCTGGGTTCCACAGAAAAAACAATTTCTTCTGGTCATCCCAGCCGTATACCAAGCCATTACTTGAACCCTACAATTCAGTCTTATATTTTGAAGACGGCATTAGATTCATTCGCTGATGATAATGAATCTTAACTTATGGAATGCACGCTCAACGCGTCAAAACCTATAAGCATTAGATGATAGCTGTTTCTTTCGGAAGTAAGACTAAGATGCATTTTTACGATCAGAAACCAATAAGAACCAAGACTTGCAAACACACTTACATGTAAACGTAGATTTCACTGGTACTCTCAGAAGAATGTCGAGGTAGATATCTTGTGGTAGACTTGACATTCCTGTATTATTTCCTCCTTCAGCTTTTTTTTTCCCTTCACCTTCGAAATTCTTTTGGAGATAATAAGCTAGGGTTTATATGCTCTAACAATACGGGTTACTTTAAGAGAAAAATATTGATAGAATTTTGGATTCCAAATTCTTAATGCCGTTTAAAGCACAACTCGCAGATTTCACGGTAGATATCTTGTGGTAGACTTGAGTATGACTAAAAACTAAAAACTACCCAAAAAACCAGATCAGCGGTTCGCAAAAAACCAGATCAGCAATGGCTGGAGAGGCCCGGGGGTTGCTTATATCAATGCAAGTAGGTTTGCTGATAGCCCATTTAGGACTATTGGTGGGCATCCAAACAATCGCTGATTGGCGATTAGTACAACCATTATGATCTCTTATATAGAAAATCATTGGAATCCCCTTGTCCAATGTGGGACTCTTTTAAAATCGTATAAGGGTTTGATTTTGTTGGGAGATTGGCCAGGTTGTTCGTGAACAGTGGTCGGTTTTTCGGCTGTCGCTAGCTAGTACTTCTTGACTCCAATTATTCTTTCACTTTTGTGGAATACGTAAACAAACTGTATATTTTGGATTGGGGCAAAAACTTTAAGAACTGTCGAAAATCTAAATTCTTTTCTGCTAGGTCAAATAGAACTACGGAAACTAGTATGGGCTCTCAAGTTTTTTATAAAGAAATGGGGAAGAGGAACTTTTGGCTCATTACAGAAGGAGGTGGATAAACATGAAACTCTTATTGATGTTTATGACAGTCTGGAGGAAATAGATATATTACACAGTGAGGATTATGCAGCTAGAGAGTTAGCAAGAATCAATCACAAGAAAGCTTCTCTGAATTTGGCAAGGAAGTGGTTCTCAAGGTCTAAAGGTCAGTGGTTAGCAGAAGGTGAAAAAAATTCAAGATTCTTCCATAAATATGCTTCTTATAAGCAGAAGGCAAATGCAATAAACTCACTAATTATCAATGGTGAGATGTGTCATAATAAGGAAAGGATAGCTATGACTTTTTATGTGGATTTATATATTCAAAGAAGAAGCAGTGGTTAGACCAACTTTTGATGAGCTTGAATTTCCCAGTTTAAGTGTTATGCAAAGTATAATGTTGGAGAAACCATTTGAGGAGAGTGAAGTTAAAAATGTGATATGGAATTTTTGGCAAGAATAAATCACCATGACCAGATGGATACACTATGGAATTCTTCAAGGCAGTGTGAGATATTATCAAAGTAGAGCTAATGGCAGTGGTGAAAGAATTTGAGCATACTGGTCATGTTGATTGGAGATGAAACTGCACAAATATAGTCTTAATTCCAAAGTGTGATGGGGCTTTTTCAATCCATTCTTTTAGACCAATTAGTCTTATTGGTGGGATCTACAAGATAATTTCTAAGCTTCTGGCAGACAGATTAAAACAAGTACTTCCTTCAATTATTTCTGAGTTTCAGGGTGCTTTTGTTGATTCTAGGAAGATAAGTGATGGCATTCTTATTGCATCTGAGCTAATTGATTCTAGAGAAATAGAAGGCAATCCTGGTTTGATAGTAAAAGTGGACTTGCAGAAAGCATTTGATAATGTTAATTGGTGGTGTCTCGATTATACAATGTCAAGGTTTGGTTTTGGTAATGTATGGAGGAACTGGATAAGATGGTGTCTGTCCAATACAAGGTTTTCAATGGCTATAAATAGAACTGCTACAAGTATGTTCAGAAGTACAAAGGGACTAAAGCAAAGTGAACCAATGTCTCTATTTTTATTCATTCTTATTATGGAGGTGTTATCTGTTATGATAAAGAGAGCTGCATTTTTGAATCTAATCTCTGAGTTCAAGCCATCTTCTGAAGCATTTGAGATCAATCATCTACAATTTGCAGATGATTTATTTGTCTTCGTTGATGACAATTGTGCACAGGTAAACAATCTTAAAAACATTTTATTGGGTTTTGAACTGGTTTCTGGTTTAAAAGTGAATTTTCAAAAAAGTGCACTACAATAAAATCTCTGTACAAGAATATCCTAGAGACCACAAAAAGATATTCTTATATGGGGGTTATTCTTATATGGTGGTCTAACTCGAATAGATTGAAATAAAATTTTTCATACATGTACTTCGGAAAATACATACATATGCATAGGAATCACAAAAATGTATCTATGTAAATATAAATACTAATTAAATGTGGATTTTATTTTACATGCATGTATATATGAACTAAATCCACATAAACTCTACTTTTACGCCGAAAATTAACAAATGAAATCATATGAGTGAAAGAGATTTGTATTAAGTTGTGCAAAAAAAAATAAATGAAAGAATCCACTTTGAAGAAAAATGAGCATGTAAATTTTTTGTAAAAATATCTTATCTTAAACTTTAATGTATTACAAGACATATATTATTTATATTATACTATGAATTATTCTTATATGGGTGTATGTTCCTTATGACGGTGCCGAAAAAAATTATGAGTTATTCCAATACGGAGTTTATCCTTAAATATAACTGTCCCAAATCGGGACCACAAATTTTTATTCTTATATGAAGTTTATTCCTATACGGAGTATTCTTCCGGAAAGGTTTTACTGTAGTACCAGTTGGTAATGTTGTGAATGCTATGGAGGCTGCAATTATTTTTGGGTGTCAAATTACTGCTTTTCCTATGAAATATTTAGGAATTTCTTTGGGCAGTAAGTCTAAGGCAGTGGGAGTATGGGATGTAATTCTGCAAAATTTTCAAAAGAAGTTGAGTATGTGGCAAAGGAAGTATCTTTCAAAAGGAGGTAGAGTCATGTTGATTCAAAATGTGCTTTCAAGTTTACCAGTCTATTATTTATCTCTTTTTCAACTTCCAGTTTCTATTGAGAAGCAAATGGAGAAGATTATGAGACAGTTTCTTTAGGATTCTGTGAATAACAAACCTAAGAAACGTTGGGTAGGATGGAAAAAGAAAATTTTTCCAAAGGAAGGTGGTGGAACTAGAATTAAGAAGTTAAGACTGATGAACTTACATGCCAAATGGTTATGGAGGTATGGAAATGAAGAAAAAGATCTATGGAGAAAAATTGTGAGGCTTAAATTTGGTGGTAATGAAAAAAATTTTCTTCCAAATACTTCAAACAAGTCAATGGGGAAAATTTTGTGGGCTGGTATTCTCAAGAATAGAAGTCATGTGGAGTAGAATTCAACTTTACAGGTGAACAGTGGTGATAGAGTTCTCTTCTGGAAGGATGTTTGGCTGACTGCGCAATCTTTACAAGCAAGTTTACCAAATTTATATAGTTTGAGCTGACTGCAAGATGCTACTATTCAGGAGGTGTTAGATGAAAATGCTGGAAAAGTGCTGAATCAAACCAACACTTTTTTTTGCACTGTGATACAACTAATGCACACACTTGGTTTCCGGTACATGGATTTATACACTAATGTGCGAACACACTATATGCTTATATCCATAGTTGGTTACGTAATCTCAACTTTACATTTCAATCATTGAAACATTCTTCTATAATGTTATAATAGTCGTTAGACATAAAGAATCGACTATCGTCATCAAAGATATTTTCAAGATTGAAACGTCATCATGACTTTCGTCACGGGTAAAGATGAAAATGGTTAAAGCAAAAGCTTACCCACACATATTTCGAGAAAAAGATAGTCGAGTAAACTCGGCTGGAAATAGCAAATGCGTATGTATGAAAACTAACATACTTATATGAATTTTGTCTCAAGAGTAGGATATAGAGTAGATAGACTTTTGAGTGACAGATGAGTTCAAGTCTCCACATACCTTTTGGTCGGATGAAGTTCCACTGGTTCCTTGAGTAGTTCTTCGTTTTCGTAAGATAATCACCATGGAATCTGGATCTCAACTATTCCTAACTATCTTAGACCGAGAGTTAGTCATAAGTATACTAGAAATAAAGACATATAGTTTTGATCACTAACATTGACAAACATGCTTGAAATCGTAACGCATGCGAGTTCGACCGAGCAATGCTCTAACAGTGATGTATTTGATTTTAATAAAATTTGCCTTTTTTGAGTCAGAAAAAAAAGAAACTAGTATGGGCTTCGCTTGTAGGATGAGTTTGGATGGACGGATTAGATGTGAATGAATGCTGTCAGACGTATTTTTCATTAAAAGAGATTAGGGTGTACATGTGATGCATCAAAAATACGCGAAACGCCCTATAAAGACATGCGAAACTCCCTATACAAAGACATGTCTTTTGAATGATGAGAAGATAGATTCTTAAGAATAACACTGTCCATTTTGATAGTGCGGCTGTTGTTAGAAATAGTGATGGAATTTTTGTGGTGCTGCCACTAAACTTGGCAATTGCGACAGGCCTGTGGTTGTTGAGGCAGATGGCTTCCTCTTGGCTGCTGAATTGGATGGTTGGTTAAACTGCGATACAATTATAATCGAAGGGGACTGCCAGGTTGTTGTCAACACTCTGAATGGAGACTCTCAGAACTCTCAATAGAGGATTTGGAAACTTATTGCCGAGATTAAAAAAGTGACTGCAAATATCAAATTTGTAATATTCCAGTTCGCTCCTAAAGGTACAAACTCAGCGGCTCACAGTCTGGATACTTATGCCATGTCAAACAACGTCGAAGATAAATGGATTGCTACCCAAATTCCGGCTAACATTGTCAGGATTTTCTTAGGGAATAATCACTGACAACGGAGGAATAACGGATCTTGAGATATATGATGAATAATAAGTAAACCAAGCACAAGCAACCATAATAATACGAGAAAGATAAATCAACTCACAAGACACAAGATTTATAGTGGTTCGACCAATACATACAACTTGTATATATTGTCTACGTCCACTTTGAGCCGCACCAACTCAAATCCACTATGAAGAAAAACGATTACAACGTCATGTGAATCTCAGCAAACCCTTGGTTACACCGCAACTATTACCCGAGACGATAACCTTGTCTCTTGTTCCTCACCAATATGCTCTCACAACGAAACCCTAACTTTAGGCCTAAAAGCTATACAAGAAATCTCTCACCGATCTCTTAATCGTTTTCTACACAATGTACAAATTCTACAAGGCCTAACTACCTATTTATATAGGTTACAAACTTGGCCACCAAGAATTCTAAATGGTTTAAGAAACCCCTTCCCTAAATAACCACGGCTAACTTTAAGAAATAATTAATTAGTCTTCAATAACTAACAATCTCCCACTTTGAAGACTTATTGATTGTCTTCCATTTTTCAACTTTGGATTAATGGTGCTAAAACATCTTCCTTGTTACTGCGGATCCCCTCCCAGATCCTCATTCTGAGAGACCAATTAAATCCTTGCAGAGCTTTAGCTTGTTTGATGTAACTCCCTTGGTAAACATATCCGCCGGATTCTTCGAACCAAGAATCTTCTCGAACTTCAACTCTCCTTCTTCTAAGAGATCCCGAATGAAATGATAACGAATATCTATATGCTTCGTCTTAGCATGATAGGCTGAGTTCTTGGCTAAATGTATAACACTTTGACTTTCGCTAAACAGAACATTATCTCGTTGTTCCTTGCCCAACTCAGCTAATAATCCTTGTAACCAAATCATCTCCTTGCTCGCTTCCGTCACCGCTACGTACTCCGCTTCCGTAGTAGAAAATGTCACCAACTTCTGTAACCTTGAGTTCCAACTCACTGCAGCTGACCTTGTAGTATAAACATAACCGTTCGTACTTCGCCTTTATCTACATCACCTGCGAAGTCTGCATCCACATAACCCCTCAAGATAGAACCACCTCTTCCATAACACAATGGTATGTTTGTGTTACCTCTGAAATACCTGAGAATCCACTTCACAGCTTCCCAATGTTGTTTTCCTGGGTTGCTTGCATATCTACTCACTACTCCCACTGCATGTGCAATATACGATCTCATGCACACCATAGCATACATTGAACTCCCAATAACTGAAGAATATGGGACGTTAGACATGTACTCATTTTCTTCATATGTCTTCGCACACTGCATACTTGAAAGACGAATTTGACTTCCAAGTGGAGAACTAACTGGTTTAGCATTCTCCATATTGAATCTTTTTAACACTCGTTTAATATATTCAGCCTGACTAAGCATAAGTACACCCTTAGCTCTGTCTCTTATGATCCTCATACCAAGAATCTGCTTTGCTTCACCAAGATCTTTCATAACAAACTCACTTGCTAATTGTTTTTTCAAATTCTCAACTTCTTGTAGAGATGTTCCGGCAACCAACATATCATCCACATACAGTAGTAATATGATGTAGTCAGAACCGTTCCTTTTGAAGTAACAACAATGATCTGCATTACACCGTGAGTAACCACTTCTATGCATGAAATTATCAAACTTCTTGTACCACTGTCTCGGGGCTTGTTTTAAACCATACAAACTCTTCTTTAGCTGGCACACCATATCTTCCTTTCCTTTTACTATGAATCCTTCTGGCTGCTTCATGTAAATTTCTTCATATAGGTCACCATGAAGAAAAGCTGTCTTTACATCCAACTGTTCAAGGTAGAGATCTTCAAAAGCCACTAGACTTAACACTACTCGAATAGTAGTCATCTTCACAACTGGAGAAAATATCTCGTTGTAACCAACACCAGGTTTTTGCTGGAAACCTTTCACAACCAACCTCGCCTCGTAGCGAATTTCTCCATTTGCTTCAGATTTCATCCGATAAACCCACTTGTTATGCAACGCCTTCTTACCTCTTGGTAATTTTATTAACACCCAAGTGCCATTATCATCAAGTGAATTTATCTCATCCTCCATAGCAAGTTTCCACTTTCCTGAATCATCAGCCGCTAGTGCTTCCTTAATATCTTCAGGTTCGCCTCCATCCATAAGTGATAGATAATTCAAAGCATACCTTGGGTTTGGTTTAGGAGTTCTTGACGATCTTCGTACTTCTTGTGAAACTATAGGAATAACTCCCACTGCAGTAGAAGTCTCTTCAACTTGTACTTCACTGCCATCAACAACATCATGCTCTTCTAGTTCCACACTTCTTCCAGAAACATCATCAATATCGATATACAACTCCTTATCGACGTTGCTTGACCTGACATCTTCAACTTGTGATGTATTCCTGTCCGTGTACAACTCATTCTCATTAAAAGTGACATATCTACTTCTAATAACTTTGTGACCCTCATAGTCCCAAAGTTTATACCCAAAAGCGTCAATTCCATAACCAAGGAATATACATTTATTTGCTTGAACACCTATCTTAGACCTCTCACCGGGACTAATATGAACATAATCAACACAACCAAAAACTTTCAAATAGGAAAGATTTAACTTTTTGCTAGTCCAAACCTCCTCTGCTATCTTCATATCTAATGGACTACTAGGTGTCCTGTTAATTAGATAAGCAGCCGTCTTTGTTGCATGTGCCCAGAAGGTCTCAGGCAAACCAGACTGCAACCTCATGCACCTTGCACGTGCATTCAACGTCCAATTCATACGTTCTGCTACTCCATTCTCCTGTGGTGTCCTTGGAACTGTCCTCTCCAAACGAATTCCATTTGTAGCACATAACTGTAAGAATTCTGTTTTGTCATACTCACCACCGTTGTCTGACCTTAGACACTTCAACTTCAGATCAGTTTCTGTTTCAACCAAAGCTTTCCACTTCTTAAACACTTCATACACCTCGAACTTATTCTTCATGAAGTAAAGCCACACCTTCATTGAGTGATCATCAATAAAGGTGACATTATACTGGAACCCGCTATGAGATGCAACATCAATTGGTCCCCATACATCCGTGTGAACCAAATCAAGTTTTGCACTTCTCAAGTCTCTTCAGTCTCTGCTGAAACTAACTCGTTTTTGCTTTCCAAAAACACGGTCTTCACAAAAACTCATATCAAGAGACTTCACCTTAGGTAGATATCCTCCCGAACATAGAATCTTCATGTTCTTCTCACTCATGTGCCCTAATCTTCTATCCCATAAGTTAGTGTCTTCACCACTACTAGCCACTACTAAAGTAGTTCCATCTGAAGTCCGGTATAGAGTATTAACTCTAACTCCACTAGCTAATACCATAGCCCCTTTCTTTACTTTCCAATTGTGTTTCGTTAACAAAACTTCACAGTCATCATCGCAAACTTGGCCCGCAGACACCAAGTTCTTCTTCAAATTTGAAACGTGTTGTACATCCTTCAATTTCCATGGCGAACCATTAACTTTCAAGATCACATCACCCAAACCGATGATGTCGCATGCTTCACCGTCACTCAAGAATACTTGGCCATATTATCCTTCTTTATAAGATATCATAATACTCTTATCACCCGTTGCATGGAAAGAAGCTCCCGAGTCTATAATCCGAGACTCATCTTGCTTGTCCTCATAGAGTAGTAGAAAACATTTCGTAATCACCTTCTTGTTATCAACAAGTACCTTCACCGGTTCCGCAACTGCAACTACGTTGACCTCTTCTTGATTACCTTTGTTTCCACCATTATTAGCACCTTTGTTTTCCGGACAATCACGCTTAAAGTGTCCTACTTTCTTACACGCCCAACACTTAACAACACCTCTAGGACGGGTTTGAGATCTCCCCCTAGACTTTCCTCTAGACTTCCATCTGGATTTGTTGTTGTTCCTATTTGAACTCCTTCCTCTATCTTCTTCATGCATACTTAAGGCCGAGCTTGAAGAACTAGAAACATAATCTTGTTATATTCTTCTCTCCTCTTCAACAATTAACCTTTGTTGCACATCATCAAGCTTTAACTTCTCGCTCCCTGAGGAATTGCTAATGGTTGTCCTTGCAGTCTCCCAACTCTTTGGTAATGACGACAACAACCGCAAAGCTTGAACTTCATCATCAAAATTAATACTAACTTTAGAAAGCTGGGAAATAGTTGATTTAAACTTCCCAGGATGTGCTGAAATCGCTTCGCCTTCTTGCATCTTCAGATTAAATAATTGTTCACACAACATAATCTTCCCCGAGGCTGATGACTTTTGATATAACTTTTCAAGTTTATCCATAAGATCCGTCGTACTAGTTTCCTGTTGTAGGTTATTGTAGACTTCCTCCGTTAGACATCTATGGATCACGGCTACACATTTGCGATCAAGAGTTGTCCATTCATCGTCTTTGCGTGCTCCCTTTTTCGCAACTCCACCCAATGGATCAACAATGTCTTTCTCATATAGGTAGTCTTCCATATGAGACTTCCAAAACGCAAAGTTCTTCTCATTAAAAACTTTTACCCTAGATACCGTACTTTCGTTATTATCACCCATAACTCCCACTCCAATCGTACTACGATAAACCCTAAAGCTCTAACCCGAGCTCTGATACCAGTTGTCAGGATTTTCTTAGGGAATAATCACTGACAACCGCGGAATAACGGATCTTGAGATATTATGATGAATAATAAGTAAACCAAGCACAAGCAACCATAATAATACGAGAAAGATAAATGTCGTGTGAAACCCAGCAAACCATTGGTTACACCGCAACAATTCTCCGAGACGATAACCTTGTCTCTTGTTTCTCACCAATATGCTCTCACAACGAAACCCTATCTTTAGACCTAAAAGCTATACAAGAAATCTCTCACTGATCTCTTAATCGTTTTCTACACAATGTACAAATTCTACAAGGCCTACCTACCTATTTATATAGGTTACAAACTTGGCCACCAAGAATTCTAACTGGTTTAGGAAACCCCTTCCTAAATAATCACGGCTAACTTTAGGAAATAATTAATTAGTCTTCAATAACTAACAAACATCACTACCCTCTAGGATGTAACTGATTGTTATCTTTGCTCTTGTTCTTTTTCTTTCAGTCCAAAAACTACAATCTAAGTCGTTCTTTTTTGTCATTATAAATATCTTTATTTATAATAAGGGACACCCAAATCGCCACATGTCGATGCCACAATCACTCTTGATTTTGGTGAAGCCACATCAGCACTAAGTATCCATGTCAATGAATTTAGTGAAGCCATATCAGCATTAGCTTTCTGCCGTCTTATTGGACACCACCCTAACAGGCGCGATCAATTTGGCATCTTGAAGGGTCAATTTCAAAAGATAACATCTTTTCGGAAACGAACCATGGAAAGAAAAGTCACCAATGCAGGAAAACTGAACGTAATAGAGCAACATACACAAACCAAAGGACACGTTGTTTGCTTCAGTGTCCCAAACCTCTTACAAAAAGACACGTCGTTAGCATTTTTCCACTATAAATGTTCGATAACGCTGGCTTCACAAATAACTAAGTAATACATCTCCTCCTACATCGTCCAATTGGGATGCAATAGATACGGACAACCAACCACATGCAAACGAGGAACAGATAATTATTATCTTTCTTTATAATAAGGGACATCCAAATCGCCACATGTCGATGCCATAGTCATTCTTGATTTCGGTGAAGCCACGTCAGCACTAAGTATCCACGTCAATGAATTTAGTGAAGCCACATCAGCATTAGCTTTCAGCCGTCTTATTGGACACCACCCTAACAGGCGCGATCAATTTGGCATCTTGAAGGGTCAATTTCAAAAGATAACATCTTTTCAGAAACGAACCATCCATTTGGAAAGAAAAGTCACCAATGCAAGAGAACTGAACGTAATAGAGCAACATACACAAACCAAAGGACACGTTGTTTACTTCAGTGTCCCAAATCTCTTAACAAAAGACAGGAATTCTCTTAACCACGAGTTTATTTTGTCTATAAATACCAGTCCATGTACCAGGAGATGGACAACTTATGTAATCTTAGATGGTCATTCTACAGAGAATTCCTGAGAGAGACTTAGATAGAGAGAAAGTGAGAAATCTAGAATAGATCTGTAACACTTTCAAGGGTAAGACCTTATAATCAATAATAAAACATCTTCTTCTCCGTGGACGTAGGTATTCATGGCCGAACAACGTTATATGCTTGTGTCTATTTTTACGTTTCATGCTATTTACATCTTGTTTATGTTGAATCTTGTATGTTTAAGTAGTTTTTAGTCTTTAATCTTACTTGGATGTAGTAGTCAGAAAACATGCAGCTACATTTTGGCGCTAGAAACAGGGAGGTATGAAGATCTAATCTACCTCCCTAACAACAACTCTTTATTGTTTTCATAATCTCTGTAAGAGAAGTGTTTTCACACTACAAAGTAGATTTCTGTTGAGATGAATGAGTAGAGATCGGACTCAAAAAGGATCTTCATGATCTGAGAAGTCTAGAAGAACCTCAAGATCAACAGATCTACGTTTTCTCACTAATTTTCTTTAAGATTTCTTTTTGTTTTCGAGATTTTTAAAGTCTTCCTCAAGTAGCTTAGGAGAGTTGTAGATCGGAGTAAACATGGAGTTTTAAACGCTTCGGTGATCAAACGATCTCCTCCATGAAAGGGATGGGAAGAGATGCTAGTCAGTAAACTACATAAGGAAGCAATCACCTTATGAGATTTAAAAAAGACGAAATTTTCATGATGTTCACCATCAAACTCACCATAATCTTGGAATCTCCTTCTTAAAAATTTAAATTTAAGTCAAGGAGAGGAATTAATGAGTATATAATCAATCATCAAACTCAAAGTTTGTTTGAAATCATAAGTTAAAAGATGATGAGATATATTTCCTAGAATGGGAAAAAGTACTCGATCGTCATAATTAGTTTCTTTCCCTATAAGGGTATGGCGTGTTGAAAGAGATATTTCCTCAAAAAAAGAGGACTGGAAAAACACCTTTTCTCCATCATCAACACCTCATGCAAATAGGGATGTTTTGACATTTTCACATATCTCCAAAATCTACTGCAAAGTCTTCCTATACTAAACTGTCCAGTCTGAACTATGACTTAGTAATTGAATGTGACCTGCAAATTTAGGGTCCCACTTTTCTAAAAGAAAAGACAAATTAAGTATTATTTCATATATTGCAGGGAAGGTAATGGTGACGTGGCGATCTGCTCGTGCGAGCCAAGGAGTAAATGGTGGAGCCTAAACAGAAGGACTCGACGATATGGAGCCAATCGATGCTCTGATCCCATGCGAGGGACAACCCGATGACCAATATCAGGAAGGACAAACTGATAATTCTATTTTCGAAGGCGAGGGAAACCCCTTCGAGAAACATGATGATATTCATCTTACTCATCCAGGAGGGTTGAACCGCTTGCCGAGACAAGCAACAAACAGTGAGGCCAAGAAGGATAGCCCTTCAGACATCGCCGATGTTAATGCTCCTATCGCAGCCATCTTGAGAACCCAAGAGGCACAGGATAAGAGAATGATGAAATTAGAAAGGTGTAATTGAAGGCTGGAACGGAAAAAACGCAGGCTAAAACGCAAGGTAGCCAAGAAGGTACCACTCACCACCATTGACGAAATCCCAGAGGAGAAAAACCCTTTCGAGCATCTGCAAGACGACGAGCGAAGTAACATCCCTGACACCTCGAACGAGGAAACAAAATATCGATTTCCTAAGGGAAGTAGAGGTGTGCCCGACCGCGAGGATACCTATCCGAGGGGTCATCATATGTCGATCCCAAACACAGACGGAACAAGATCGACGAAGTAAATATCGACTACGAGACCGAGAATCTCGCAGCCGCAAACCCAAGACGAGAGGAGAAATTGAGGTCAACTCGTTCTAAAATTGTGTCATACGTCGAACAATCGGACGATGACTCAGGGCGATCAAGACATCGCCATCATGAACCATCTTTCTCTCCCGAGAGATATCTGTGAAGAATAAAGAAGGCCGAAACCAGGCGAAATGAGGATGAACTCCAAGCCCGAGTCGACCGACTCGAGGCAATGTATATAGAAGCTACAGGGAAACAGGAGAATAAGAAGTTGGCAATAGTCATGCAAGAAGCAGGACAATCTCCCTTATCCGAAAATCTATTAAGACTGCCATTTCGAAGGAAATGCTCCTTACCGGTGTTCACACTCCCGTTCACAGGAGCAGGAGATGCAATTTAGCACCTTAGGACTTATCGTATGACACTGACCCAATGGGACCACTACTATGTGGTGTTATGTAAATTTGTCCCGGCTAGTCTGAGAGATGAAGCCCTATTATGGTATAACAATCTACCCAAATCCTTAGTCAAGTCGTTTGCTCACCTATCCGAGCTGTTTTTAGAAACATATATTCATAACAGTCGAATCCGACCAGAAGTTGATGCACTGTTTCAAATTCTAGAGGACCGAACGAGTCGCTTCGTTCCCTAGTGTAACGATGGAGAAAACTATGTGCTGAGATCGGAAAGGTCCCCGAAGACTGTACGATCTTAGGTTTCAAGAATAGTCTTAGAAAGACAGACCCTCTTTTTGTCCGCATGTATGAGACCATGCCAAAAAGCTTGGGCAAGTTAAGAGAAATCCAAGAGGACCACATAGCCTTGGAGGAACTCCAGGATGGAACTTACGACAAGATGGGAAAAGGAACTAGTAGAGGAGCAAATGTGGTAGAACCACAAAACCCTCCAGTGCCAGCCAAAGGAGCAGGGCGATCCAACAACGGGTCAACACAGTTCGACAAACATCGGACTAGAGGATGAAAAGGAAGAGACCAGACCTAACAGAAGAAGGGAAAGTTCATTGATCTAGTCTATACAAAACTGAATAGCCCCATATCCAAGATCCTCAAGAAGATCGATGGACAACATAAAATCACTTATCCGTGGAACAGAGGTCATCAACCAGGGCAAACTAAAAATAGGACTGACTTCTGCGAATTCCACCAATTTCACAGCCACACGACAGACTCATGTAGGGACTTAAATAAGGTATTGCAAGATATGATTAACGAGGGAAATCTCCAAGAATACATTGCACAACCAACAGCTCCACCCACCATTGGGGCACCCATACATCATGTGGAGATCCCTCGCGAGGCACAGTACTTAGGCTGCAATACCATTTCACACTCGACGATAACCACCCCCGTGCGAGAAGGAAATATTACTGGAAGAATTCACAAACGAAACTTCAAAGGCGATGAAGTTTTCATTGTAACTAGGGAGCCCCCAATCGAAGAATGGATGAAACTACCCATCAACTTTTCGTTTTTGGAGGCACCCGAAGGCGGACAAAGCCATAACGACCCACTAGTGGTCACGATGGCCATCGCACTCCCCGAGAACGAGGACGAGGAAGAAAAGACTAAAGCACTACCCTGGGCAATGCCCAAAATCTTGATCGATGGTGGCAGTTCTGTTCAAATCTTATTCTATGAAATGTTCAAACAAATGGGCCTCAAACACGAGTGCCTCAAACCCTCGACCTACAACATATTTGGCTTCAACGGGTCATCAACCCGCCCAAGAGGAAAGATAACATTAGAAATCCGGGTTGGAAGAATCCTTATCCTAACCACTTTCTACTTAGTAGATGCACTATCACCCTACACAGCCATTGTCGGACGATCCTGGGTCCACGGAATCAAAGGAGTGGCCTCAACTTACCATCAAAGACTAAGATTTCCTACGCCTGATGGAGTGGCAGAAATTATTGGTGACTCTGGCGAAGAAAAGTATTGTTACAAGATGGACGTCCAAAACGGCGAGAACAAAGTAAAAACACAGGCGAGGAGGGCTAGAGATATTGATAACTCGAGTTAAGCCCGCGACTACACTACAACAAGCGATGCACCAACACGCTTTTATGACGCCTCAGCCTCGTGTAACACCATAACCTCGGGACCGACCATACAAACCTTATAGCAATCATAGAACCTCCCCGATGAGGGAGAAATCGAACCTCGTCCTCATAACAAGGACCGAGACACCCCTAAGAAGAGTCATGGAGAGTATCACACAAGAATCAACTTGGAATGGAGAATGTCGTCACCCAACCAACAAGTAACCTTTAAAGATCTAGTTCAACCAAGCTCACGACATATCATGCTACAACCACCACCATCTGGCAACAACAAGTCGTCGACAGGACCCATAGGAATCTCTTCCCTAAAATTGGCTACTGATTGGATTATAGACGTTGCGGACACAAGCGCTTTACTATCCTTATTGGACTGTTACTCAGGTTATAGCCCTTGCCTGGAACAAAGATGCCCACCTCAGTAAGATACAACATACACAAGGCGAGAGCACACCCTCTCCCAAGTCCTCGGCTATACATTAAGCCCTTGGCCATCCATCAAGAATGCACGAACGCTGCCAAGCCCAATTAGGCCACTAAGAAAGCTTACCTCACAAATTAGGTCGGGATCAAAGCCAAAAATGTTACTTCAAAGTAATGAGAAGCATTAACGCAATTATAGATCATCTCTCACTAAGTATAATATACATCTCATGAAGGTTGATATCTAGAAGTTAGGGCTTCGATCCCCTACTTGTAAGCAGGTCATGCGACCCTCCTTTTAAATGTACTAAGGGCTCACAAGGTCCGGTAATTCGACTGAAGCCAAGCTGAGAGAGTTGGAGGAGAAGATAAGGAAGCTGTCAGGAACCGGAGAAGAAGACAAGCTCGCCGAGGTTATAAGCGAGGCCGAGAGGACCCCTTTCACCCAAGAGCTAGAACTAAGGGCCTTACCACCTAAGTGCATGCTCCCCACCTTACCATCGAGGTTCAACGGCACGAGATACACAGTTGAGCATTTGAACATGTACACAATGTCCCTAATAAAATGGAAAAACCATGAGGTGGTAATGTGCAAATTTTTTCCTGCAAGCTTGGAAGGCGAGGCAAGGAAATGGTTCTACAACCTCGCACCAGGAACAATCAACATTTATGAGACTCTAGTCGAAGCCTTCCTGGAGACATACATGCACAACAACAGACCTCGACCCAGGGTCAACAGGTTATTCACCTTGGCCCGACGGTTCAGAGAACCTCTCAGATCATTGACCGATAGATTGCGAAATTTGTGTACAGAGATTGGGAAAGTACCCATCGACCAGCAGATATTCGGATTTGAAAACGCACTTGGGAGATCGAACCCATCTGGGTAGCCATGTTCACTGAGAAACCACAAATGTTGAATGAAATGAGGAAAATGCAAGAGCATTTCATCGCCCTAGAAGAAATCCAGGAAGAGTCAAGAGATAGAGGAGTGCAAGAAGCTAGTTCAGCGCCCGAGTCAACATCGGACGATACTCAAAGACGTCCGAGAAGAGACCGAGTCCGCCCGTGCAAGGAAATGGGAAGAAGGAATGGATAGCTAAAGGGAATAGGCCAAGGAACGAGGCGAGAACGTACACCCCTTTGAATGCTCCACTGGAAGAAATCTTCAAAGAAGTCGAAAAAAGGGGTGACATTATATACCCATCTTCAAGAGGGATACAGTTCGAAGAGACCAAGGATCACCCGGAATATTGCCATTATCATCAGTATCGAGGTCACTCTACAAACAACTGTCGAGAAGTGAAAGACATCGTGCAACACCTTATCAGAGATGGTTATCTGTGACAATTTTTCCGACATCCAGCCCAGACGACCGCAGCGCCCAATGCACCAGTCCGTCAGGTTCGGATCGACAGATCCATGCAGTTTGTCAATACGATTTCGCATTCCGCCACTCAAGCGTACAATCTGAATCCCGGAATAATGTCTAGAATCCACAAGAGAGATCATAGTGGGAAGGAAATTTTCAGTGTAACAAAAGCTTTTCCTATGGAACCATGGATGGTGCGACCTATCTCTTTCTCGGCCCAGGATGTACCGATGAACGGACAAACTCACAGTGATCCTTTGGTTATTACCCTGCTAATTGAGGAATGGGGGGTAACAAGGATACTAGTAGATAGTTGGAGCTCCGTCGAAGTACTCTTCTACGATACATTCAAAAGGATGAAGTTGTCGGATGATATACTCGTCCCGTCAACATATCGTATATACGATTTTAATGGGACGGTAACCATCCCGAAGAGCGAAGTAACTCTAAGGGTATCAGATGGAGGTGTCTACCTGGATATTTTAACCATATTCTGTGTGGTTGATGTCGCCTCGCCCTATGAAGCTATTATCGGAAGACCATGGATCGCGGGAATCAAAGGAGTGGCATCGGCCTATCATCAAAGATTACGATTCCCAACGTACAAGGGGATAACAGAAGTCATAGGAGATCCACAGGCAGCCCGACAATGCATGCAGGCCGACGCCCAGATAAATGAGGAGAGGCGAGCACGGCAAAGGGGAGAGAAGAAAAAGGCTAAAGAAGCCAAAGTCGCAGAAGAACTGGAAAAGGTTATTTCGCAAGCAGTCATGGCTTACGAAGCACAAGGAAGGAGCCTTCATAGAAATTAAAGTAGACAACGCCGGTGAAGGAATCAAGACCAAATTTTTCGGCCGTGGAACCTACTCGAGAGATTAATTTGGGAACTGTAGAAGAACCAAGGGTGGTAAGGATCGGGTCCTTACTATCAGACGAACAAGTAAACCAGCTCGTGGCGATGCTAAAGGAAAACATGGACGCATTCGCATGGAACATGCACGATATGGAGGGTATAGATCCAGCGGTATGCTGTCACCATCTAAGGATCGACCCAAGCTTCAAGCCAGTCAGACAAAAGATGAGGCGAATCACACCAGAATTACAGGAGGCCGTCGAGAAGGAGCTAAAGAAGTTATAAGAATCGGGAATAATTAGGAAATCCCGCTACCCACAGTGGATATATAACATGGTCGTGGTACCAAAGAGAAATGGAGGAGTCAGAATTTGTATCTACTTCAGCGACCTGAACAAAGCTTGTCCGAAAGACAGTTTCCCTCTCCCAAGTATTGATCAACTGATGGAATCTATAGTGGGGTACGAGGCACTAACTTTGATGGACGGATACGCGGGGTATAACCAGATCCCACTGGCTCCCGAGGATCAAGAACACACCTCCTTCTTCACACCAAGGGGCCTATACTGCTACACCAAGATGTCGTTTGGGCTGAAGAATGCAGGCGCCACATATCAGAGGTTGGTGGGCGATATGTTTGAGGACCAGATCCACAACACCATTGAGGTCTATGTCGACGATATGCTAGTAAAAAGTCGCCTAGCCAAGAATCACATCCGAGACCTGTGGGAAATTTTTTGAACGATGAGAGAATATAAAATGAAAGTTAACCCGACCAAATGCGATTTTTGGGTCACATCGGGAAAATTTTTGGGATATATCATCACCCCAAAGGGGATAGAAGCAGATCCCGAGAAAGTCAGGGCCATCCTCGAGATGCCATCGCCAGCCACAATAAAAGACGTAGAAAAGCTGAGAGGAAGTATAGCAGCATTGGGGCGATTCATATCTCGGTCGTCCGACAAATGCAAGGATTTCTTTAGCACTCTTAAAAAGGGAGAGAAATTCAAATGGACGAACACCTGTGAGGAGGCGTTTCAGAATATTAAGCTACATCTTGCAAGTCTTCCAGTATTACAAAGACCCGAGCCATCGGAGGTCCTCACATTATACCTCGGAGCAACTTCATATACTATCAGTGCAGTCTTAGTTCGAAATGAAGGGAACGAGGAAAAACCCGTTTACTTCATTAGCGAGACATTGAGTCTGGCCGAGAAAAATTATACAAGGATGGAACAGATGATTCTAGCGCTAGCTTTCTCCACCCTGAATTTAAGGACATATTTCCAATCCCATCGGATCCGCATGCTCACAAAGTAACCTATTGAGGCGGTACTAGACAATGCAGGCCGATCTGGAAGGATCTCCAAATGGGGGGGCGCAAATAAAACAATTCAACATATTCTACGAAATGAGGACAGCAGTGAAGGCATAAGTGGTGGCAGATTTTTTGGCAGATTTTCCACTAAGCGACGAAGACGAGGTCGTGGACATACCCGGAATGGAAGAAGATCGAGAAGACCCGACCGACTTACTCGATGCAAGTAGCCCATCACGTTGGGAAGTATTCGTCGATGGAGCGTCAAACAAAGATGGATCGGGACTTGGGATAGTCTTTACCACACCAAAGGGACGAAAGATGGTCCATTCGTTTAGATTGGAATTTAAGGAGACAAACAACGTCACCGAGTACGAAGCTGCGATTAACGCCCTGAGATTAATCGTCGAGATGGGCCTACAAGATGTAAGGCTAACTAGCGACTCTCACTTGGTAATCCGACAAATCACGGGCAAATATACAATTCACGATCCAATTATGCAGAAATACTGGGAGCTCGCCAAATTCTATATCAACCAGATCCCCAGCATCAAATTCCGCCACATATGCAGAAAAGACAACCGACACTCGGACGCACTAGCATACATCGCCTCCCAGCTCGCAGACCCAAGTGTGGAGGGAATTCGTGTCATGAGACTCCTGGCCCCATCCATACCAGAGACACCCGAGATATCTATCGACGTGGCTATCAATATGGCCGATAGATATCCGGACGGAGATTGGAGAATGACGATTCATTCGTACTTGGAGACAGGCGAGTTACCCAAGGGGCGACCCGAGATCAACAAGATCAAAAGCAAATCGGCCGCTTATGAGTTAAGAGATGGAATCTTATACAAAAAATCGTACTTGGGGCCTCTCTTAAGATGTTTGGCAAGGAAGAAGGCCAGACAATACTGAACGAACTACACTATGAGGCAGCCGGAAATCACAGCTCGGGATGAATTTTGTCAGCAAGAGCGAAAACGATGGGATACTTCTGGCCGTACATGAATGATGATGCAAAACAAATGGCACGAGCTTGCGAAGAATTTCAGCGCTTTGGTAAGAAGATACATGCACCTTCAGTAGCTCTAAACTCGGTAGTAAGCCCCTGGCCCTTCGCAAAGTGGGGATCGATATCGTGGAACCATTACATGTGGGATCTGGGCAGAGAAAATACTTAATAGTAGCAACGGATTACTTCACTAAATGGGTGGAGGCGGCACCACTGAGAAATATCCGTGACAAAGACGTCTTCCGGTTTATTTGGGAGCACATCATATGTCGTTTCGGAGTACCGGCTATCGTCTCGGATAATGGAAAATAACTCCAGGAAGAAAACATCGACCTACTGTTTAACACCTACAACATCAGAAAAATCAAGGCTACCCCCATATACCCTCAAAGTAATGGGCAGGCCGAGAGCACACACAAAACTATCGCCGATAATATGAAGAAAAAATTAGATGGAGAGTATGGTAATTGGTGCGAATAACTCTACAATGTTTTATGGGCCTGTCGAACCACTCGAAGGGAAGCAATAGGGCTATCATCTTTCATGATGATCTATGGAACCGACGCGATACTACCAACTGAAGCGATGATACCCACCACACGAACTGAGGCATGGAGGCGAAACATAGAGGCAGATCTAATATTATCTAAACTCGATGACTTGGAGGAAACAAGGGAGATGGCGTTGCAAAAAATAGAGAATTACCAAAGAAGATTACAACGAGAATACAACAAGAGAGTTCGACCAACAAAGTTCCAACCGGGGCAATTAGTGTTGAAATACCTAGCCGATTCGGAAGGTGACAAAAAGGGCGGTAAACTAGCGGCAAGATGGGGAGGAAAATACACAATTGTGTCTAAGGCGGGTGAAGGAGCTTATCGATTACTCAAACCAGACGGCAAACCCGAGCTAAAACCGTGGATCACACAACATCTGAAACTTTATTACCCATGAGGGGTTCCAGGGAAACAGGAAAACATAGTTGTCATTCATGTCTTTAAACCGCGAGCGGTAGGAAATATGACATGAACGACCAATGGTCATTCGTACTCGGGGCAAAGCCAGTGAGGAAGTGTCGAGGTGACTTACACTCGAATGGTCATTCGTACTCGGGGCAAAGCCACTGAGGATGTGCCGAGGTGACTTACACTCGAATTGTCATTCGTACTCGGGGCAAAGCCAGTGTGAAAGTGCCGAGGTGACTTACAATCGACTGGCTATTCGATACTCGGGGCAGTGGAAGTGTGCAAGTGCCGAGGAATCCTAAGGGTACTGGTGGTTGGAATCCATATACCAAAGGTTGTTAAGATACGATTTCTTCTCAGCCAGGTAACCTACTTACATCTGAAAGGTTACCCCCATCGCAGGTGGCCGTGACCACTTTCCCGAGTTGGTTGGTCGATAACCACTCGGGATTATCGGGCCTAGACCTAGGGCTACTATAACCCTTCCATTGAATCTAAAAGATAGTGATGAGATACCTCGGCTGGGACATGGCTCGGGCCCGATGACCGTCCTTGTTGAGTGTGTTCGACAGAAAAGGCACTAATAACCAATACATGTGACATTAAATGCAAGTGCGTAACATAAACAACAAGGTAAGGCTGAAGTTATCGAGAGAATTGTCAACACAGTGGAAAAAGCGGAAATTGTCAAGGAAGATAGAAAAGAAACAACAAGCTTGGCGACGCAGCACCCCATTTAAAAAAAGTTGTTCAAAGAAGCATGGGATAAGTGTTCAAACGAATTACAACCCGCAACAAAGGGAAAATTAGTGGTGCAGCACTACAAAAGGCGTGATCAACTCTTGGGTGGAATAGCACCGGCCCCTCCCTTCCTTTGAGCAACCTCGCGGCGCTTTTGCGCGATATACTCGTTCACACCGGCCTTAATCGCCTCAGCTAGCTCGCTCTGATGAGCGTTTCTCTCGTCAACAATATGCTGAGAAAGCTGCTCAGACCTCGACTCGGCGGCTTGGAGCTTAACGTTCGTCTCACCTTCAACCTTCTTCCACTGCTCCACCTCCTGTCCAAGGTTCTGCACATCTCGCTCCAGATCCTTAACACGACCCTGCTCGGATGTAACAGAGAATCACAAGCATGTTAGACAAGGAGTATAGCAGAATGCAGAATAAAAACAAAAAATTAACTCGATCTAAGGCCACCCCAGCATACACCCCAGAGACCTGATAGGGTTGACAACACAGATTCTAACGACTCCACAGACTTGGACAACTTATCCTCGGTCTTAAAAAGCTTCAAAGTTAACTCATTATAGTATTGTTCATTGAATTCATTCAAAGGGAAATTTTTCTTGTGATCGCTCTACTCGAACCTCTGACGATTATAGGACAATTGTAGCATCGATAACTGGGCTTGGGTCCACTCTAGGTCACTGGACAGCTTATCGAAGCCCTTGGTCCTTTCAAGAAGATCTCAGTTGGACTGTTCGGCCACAACTTTTTCCCTCAAAATTCGTCGCCAATCTTCATGAAGATCTCGATTTTGAAGCCTAAGGGAACCATTTTGACTCTCCAGATTATCGGCTAGTAACGTCTTATCACCAGCAAGTCTCTGAAACATCCCCAAGCGAGACTGCAAGTTATCTATCTCCTCGGGGACATACTCAAACATGCGATATTTGTCCAATTCCTCTTGAAGTTGTTGGATCTCGTCCTCTTGTCGGTCTATCTTCCCATCCTTATTGCAAATTTGTTGTCGAAGATTCTCCACAAGATCTTTCTCGATATCCCATTTTCTCTTCATAAGCTTATACTTCGAAGAAACATCTAGATATATACTAGATATTTCGGCTAGAAGAACAATAATTGACTCAGGATATTGGTACGAATAACTCAATCTACACAACTATGTAAACAATATACCTTGAGCATCGACGATTTTGATCTCCAGGCCACAAGATCGTTCCTTCTCCTGCTGAAGAGCAGCCTCCAACCTCCTAATCTCTTGTCGGCGGAGTGCAGCCTCCAACCTCGACCGATTCAACGCCTACAAATTTAATCCCAAGAAGAGATCAGTAAGGCCCGAAAACATCAAAACAAAGAGTTCAGACAAACCACTTACCAAATTATCAAAGACCGGCGCAATGTCAGGATACAGGGGCACGACAGCAATCATCATTATAGGAGTCGAACTCCTATGAATGTAATGCGCCAAGAGAATCACACAGAGGGCCCGATATGGTAAAAGAGGTGTGAACACTCGAGGAAGAACCAACATCCATTGGGGGCCGCTTTTGGAGCGATGTTTCGGTCGGCCAATGAGCCCCAAGATGCAAGATAGGAGTCACAATAGTAGTCTCCAAGGGAATCTCCCCTTGTTTCTTCCCACTACCATCCTCATCAAACAGTTGCTCGTCCCCGAATATATCGTCCTCATCATCTTGATCGGGGATGTCGATCACGATGTCCAAACTTTTCAGCATCATTCCCCTCGCCGCCACTTTCCTCCTGAGGAGGATTACGCCTTGGAACCAAACCTTCACCACCAACAGTATCGGACCCTCCAACATCTTCATCCTCGCGCCTAGGGATTTTCTGCACAAGGTTCAGCGTCAGAACACGTGAAGGCAAAAAACAGGGGCAAGTACATGTATTTAGATTAAAAGTTATATGTTTGTTACCTTCCCCTGGTCTTCCTCGACCCTTGTGCTAGCGCTCCTCTTCTTGGAAATACAAGCCGATTTGGTAGGCTCGCCCTGAGGATTAACCTACGACAAGAAAGTAATCAATACCCTGAGCCGACACAGCAGGAATCGAAGAAAATGGAAATAAAACAACATACCCTGTCATCATTAATCACCCAGAATAAGTAAGGCTCCGCAGGAAACTCAGAAGGAGGGAAGCTACCTTGCAAAATCTGGCCGCGAACAAGTAATGGAACCCGATCCCAGTATGGGTAATTAGGATGGAGATCACGCTTGTTGGAACCTCTCCTTAGAGGATCAGCATCCAGCATCAATCGTTTAGAACCATCGGGCATAGACTTCAGGCGATAAGGGCTGGCAACAAAACCAGCAAGGTCACCACTGGTAGATGTCCCACTCCGATAGTTCACAAGAAAATTGGCGACAGTATATTTGGGAGCATCCTCGGGCCTGTAGGTCGACCAATCGGACGTAGATCCATGACCCTCTCCCCGGTCTCTTCACTCATTCATCAGACGGAAGGTGTTTCCATCCCACTGGGTCAAGACCCGAGACGGATGAAGCTGCGATAACACCTAATAGTAGAAAGGGCTAGTAGGGTTATACAAAGAAAAGCGAAGGCCGAGCTCTAATTTCCCACGAGTCATGATAACCACCTCGGATGACTGATCATATCTGTCGATATTGGACTTTCTCAATACACCCGTCTGGCCCGAGACCAGGGATACCTCGTAGTATTGAAGGCCAAATTCTTCCTTCAACTGTTCGATAAACTCATCATCAGACAAGTCTTTTGAGACTCTCTTATCAGACCTACATGAAAAAGAAGGAGATTCATCAGGGAAAAGGGAATTTATAGCACGATAATAGTGATGGGATGGACTATCAAGCCAAAACAGGGAACCGAGAGAAACGACATCGCCCTCGGAGAAGGTATCACTCACGCACCTTTTTTCGGTCATTGACGGAGAAGAAGAAGCCATGGCAAGAAAAACGAACAGGGAGATACGAGCTCTGATGAAGAAAAAAGCAAAAGGAAAGAACTAACCACAACTGTCGCGAATCTCACCAACAGAAACAGCAAAGACGGATATTGAAAATGGAAGAGAGTCACCGAAATTAATGGCGTCGGCAACAAAGGAAGGAAGAGAAGAAAGTTGAAAAACACTTCGTTTCTCTGAAAATGGCGAACAAGAGAGTGAGAACATAAGGGAGGGTATTTATAGGGTACAACACCTCAACCGATAGCAACGGTTACGAGTCATAAAGGAGAGTTAGTGGGAGGCTGCATGGCGGAATTCCCGGCACGCTCGAGGACGTGGGAAGACGGAACGATTTTCTTTCCCTCGTGTCAAGCACACGAGCGAAAGAAGGGGCATAAATATAGGTGTAGATAATCCACAGGGCTAGGTGGCAAGATCCTAACCTATGATACACCAAAGAAAACCGAGCGGAGAAGCACAGGATAGAACCAAACGGCGCAAAGAGCGAGGTATCACGTGGGTCGGACGTGATGGCCCAATAGGTGTCGGATGTGATGCGACCCTTATCCTCTGACAGGTCGGGCGAACAATCAGAAAGAACTCGGTCAGACGAAGGAAGATGGTAAAACAAAATAACGAGAAGAAAGAAGGGCGACATCGTTCTAACCAGGCGATACAGACTCGGCCTCGGGTGAAGAACTATCGGTCAAATCAGGAAGTTGGGCGATCAGTGAAGGTCCGATAGAGAACAGCTAAAACGATGTAATGTGACCAACACTGTAATTATGTTGTATGTCGACTTTGGCCTATAAATATAAGGGCTAGTCGAGAGAGAAAAAGAGGTCAAAGAGGGAGAGAAAACAAGGCATCCTACTTGAGTTGAGAGAACACCAACACTAGAGAGAGAGTACAACTTGTAACCAAAGAAGAAGAATAATAATACACATCCTTTCACCCCGTGGATGTAGGTAATCATACCGAACCACGTAAATCCTTGTGTCTATATTTGTTTATGTTTCTTCATGTTGTGTGGAATCACCTTATACTCCATCGGATGTAGTGTGTAGTTTCATGCCACTACACTAAGCATTAATATGAAGAGAATATTATGAATTGGAATGTAATGTTACTGAAGTATATGCACTTTGACACAACTCCTTGCCATGGTTAGTTTTCTTGATTCCAGGCTTGACAAACCAGTCTGACAAACCATCCGAGAATTGCATTCTAGCTAGATACAGTTTTCTGCACCATACTGTCATGTTTATAATCCATGGCTACGATCATGCATGCTCTAGGTCATTCATGGCCAAATAACTATATTTCAAGCAATACTGGCAAGGTGATCTGGAACTTAATCCCTGCAGCTATCGCTTGGACTCTATGGACTGAAAGAAACTGCCGCACTTTTCAAGACAAGTACAGCTTCAAAACAGATGGAGATTTATGTGAAATTGCAAAAGTTCTCATCCTCTCATGGGCTGCAGCAGCTGGAAACAAACTTCATACCAATTTTTCTCAAACTATTCTTAATTGGGCATCCGTCTTCTATTAGTGTTTTTGTTTTTTTCTTTTCTTTGCTACTGCTGGTAGCCTACTTGTACATTCTTCCATAATCTAATATATTCTCTCTTCCTATCAAAAAAAAATCCATGGCTGCGAATCTACAAATCTCTCTTCATTAATATCCATTGAGAGTAAGGAAGACAGTTTACTTATCTCCGGGAACCAATGAAGAGCTCCATTGAAAAGCACACCTGACGCTTGAGAAAAAGGAAACCCATATCGGATGGATTGAATGAATTTCCATGAGTTTGATTTTAGAGAATAGACTCCTATCATTGATGAACCCTCCTTATTTCTATAAATATTTACCAATTTGTAATCGACAATCTTGTAATCATAACAAAAACCATGTAATCTACCCGAATAATTATATTGTGATTTCGGTAATCTCTTGTATTCCTTTGTGGCTGGGTTCCACAGAAAAAACAATTTCTTCTGGTCATCCCAGCCGTATACCAAGCCATTACTTGAACCCAAAAATTCAGTCTTATATTTTGAAGACGGCATTAGATTCATTCGCTGATGATAATGAATCTTAACTTATGGAATGCACGCTCATCGCGTCAAAACCTATAAGCATTAGATGATAGCTGTTTCTTTCGGAAGTAAGACTAAGATGCATTTTTACGATCAGAAATCAATAAGAACCAAGACTTGCAAACACAGTTACATGTAAACGTAGATTTCACTGGTACTCTCAGAAGAATGTCGAGGTAGATATCTTGTGGTAGACTTGACATTCCTGTATTATTTCCTCCTTCAGCTTTTTTTTTCCCTTCACCTTCGAAATTCTTTTGGAGATAATAAGCTAGGGTTTATATGCTCTAACAATACGGGTTACTTTAAGAGAAAAATATTGATAGAATTTTGGATTCCAAATTCTTAATGCCGTTTAAAGCACAACTCGCAGATTTCACGGTAGATATCTTGTGGTAGACTTGAGTATGACTAAAAACTAAAAACTACCCTAAAAACCAGATCAGCGGTTCGCAAAAAACCAGATCAGCAATGGCTGGAGAGGCCCGGGGGTTGCTTATATCAATGCAAGTAGGTTTGCTGATAGCCCATGTAGGACTATTGGTGGGCATCCAAACCATCGCTGATTGGCGATTAGTACAACCATTATGATCTCTTATATAGAAAATCATTGGAATCCCCTTGTCCAATGTGGGACTCTTTTAAAATCGTATAAGGGTTTGATTTTGTTGGGAGATTGGCCAGGTTGTTCGTGAACAGTGGTCGGGTTTTTCGGCTGTCGCTAGCTAGTACTTCTTGACTCCAATTATTCTTTCACTTTTGTGGAATACGTAAACAAACTGTATATTTTGGATTGGGGCAAAAACTTTAAGAACTGTCGAAAATCTAAATTCTTTTCTGCTAGGTCAAATAGAACTACCGAAACTAGTATGGGCTCTCAAGTTTTTTATAAAGAAATGGGGAAGAGGAACTTTTGGCTCATTACAGAAGGAGGTGGATAAACATGAAACTCTTATTGATGTTTATGACAGTCTGGAGGAAATAGATATATTAAACAGTGAGGATTATGCAGCTAGAGAGTTAGCAAGAATCAATCACAAGAAAGCTTCTCTGAATTTGGCAAGGAAGTGGTTCTCAAGGTCTAAAGGTCAGTGGTTAGCAGAAGGTGAAAAAATTCAAGATTCTTCCATAAATATGCTTCTTATAAGCAGAAGGCAAATGCAATAAACTCACTAATTATCAATGGTGAGATGTGTCATAATAAGGAAAGGATAGCTATGACTTTTTATGTGGATTTATATATTCAAAGAAGAAGCAGTAGTTAGACCAACTTTTGATGAACCATAATTGCCCAGTTTAAGTGTTATGCAAAGTATAATGTTGGAGAAACCATTTGAGGAGAGTGAAGTTAAAAATGTGATATGGAATTTTGGCAAGAATAAATCACCAAGACCAGATGGATACACTATGGAATTATTCAAGGCAGTGTGAGATATTATCAAAGTAGAGCTAATCGCAGTGGTGAAAGAATTTGAGCATACTGGTCATGTTGATTGGAGATTAAACTGCACAAGTATAGTCTTAATTCCCAAGTGTGATGGGGATTTTTCAATGCATTCTTTTAGACCAATTAGTCTTATTGGTGGGATCTACAAGATAATTTCTAAGCTTCTGGCAGACACATTAAAACAAGTACTTCCTTCAATTATTTCTGAATTCCAGGGTGCTTTTGTTGATTCTAGGAAGATAAGTGATGGCATTCTTATTGCATCTGAGCTAATTGATAGTAAAAGTGGACTTGCAGAAAGCATTTGATAATGTTAATTGGTGGTGTTTCGATCATACAATGTCAAGGTTTGGTTTTGGTAATGTAAGGAGGAACTGGATAAGATGGTGTCTGTCTAATACAAGGTTTTCAATGGCTATAAATAGAACTGCTACAAGTATGTTCTAAAGTACAAAGGGACTAAAGCAAAGTGATCCAATGTCTCCATTTTTATTCATTCTTATTATGGAGGTGTTATCTGTTTTGATAAAGAGAGCTGCATTTTTGAATCTAATCCCTGGGTTAAGGCCATCTTCTGAAGCATTTGAGATCAATCATCTACAATTTTCAGATGATTTAATTGTCTTCGTTGATGACAATTGTGCACAGGTAAACAATCTTAAAAAAAATTTATTGGGTTTTGAACTGGTTTCTGGTTTAAAAGTGAATTTTCAAAAAAGTGCACTACAATAAAATCTCTGTACAAGAATATCCTAGAGACCACAAAAAGATATTCTTATATGGGGGTTATTCTTATATGTAGGTCTAACTCGAATAGGTTGAAAGAAAAATTTTCATACATGTACTTCGGAAAATACATACATATGCATAGGAATCATAAAAATGTATCTATGTAAATATAAATACTAATTAAATGTGGATTTTATTTTACATGTGGAGTAGAAGTCATGTGGAGTAGAATTCAAATTTACAGGTGAACAGTGGTGATAGAGTTATCTTCTGGAAGGATGTTTGGTTGACTGCGCAATCTATACAAGAAAGTTTACCAAATTTATATAGTTTGAGCTGACTGCAAGATGCTACTATTCAGAAGGTGTTAGATGAAAATGCTGGAAACAGTTGGAATTTTGATTTTTGCAGAAATTTTAGGGAAGCTGAGATAGAAGACATAGCTCATCTCCTGAATTTTTTGGATACTTTTAATAGAGGTGAAGGTCAGGATCACAGATTATGGCAGAATGGTACAAAAACATTCTCAGTGGCAGAGTGTTATAAATCATTGGAGGATGATGGCCTGCTAGTTTTCCCTTATAAAAGCGTATGGAATCCAAAAATACCACACAAGATGATTTTCTTTGTTTGGTCTCTCTGTTATAATGCTGCACCTATAATGGATTTACTGAGGAATTCATATAATGTGAATGGTTGTGTGTTATGCAAGAAAAGTGCTGAATCAAACCAACACTTTTTTTTGCACTGTGATACAACTAGAGAAATTTGGTTTTACTTCTTAAGTGCCTAGAATTTTCAATGGGTTTTTCAAGGAAGTGTCAGAGATACATTATGGGAATGGAGAAGAAAGAAAGGGAAGAATTTAAGTTTGAAAACTAGGATTTGGGACATAATCCCATTTGCAATCTGGTGGGCTGTTTGGCTTGATAGAAACTAAAAGGTTTTTAGCGGCAAATATAACTCAACTAGTAACTTGAAAGATGGTTTTAAAACTTTGATTTATAATTGGTGTGTGGGTAATCAAATATTTGAAGGATTCACCTTGGACATGGTTCTTCATAACTTGAAGGTTGTTGCTCATTGAGTCTATGTATTTTTTGGAATAGTCTTTGTATTTTGCTTCCACCAATACCATTACTTTCTTAGTGATTGAAAAAGCGGGGGTCTAACAAACACACCCAATATTTCGATTAAAAATCTGTATGGACTAACTCCAATATACTTTCTAGAGAATCAACTAGACAGTCAGACTCAATCTAGAGAAAAGTATATCGAGGAGTTAATATCTCTCTATTGATTTGACTTTACTCAAGCAAATAGAAATCTGCGAGTCTTTATCAAATCCAAGGATAATAAATTTGGATGGTACCAAAGACCAATATCCACGGATCAATCAATTTCCAATCAACAACCAAAGGTTGGATTTCACAATTGATCGATACAAACGCACAGCCTGTGATATTTCAATTATATAACAAAATATAATGCAGAATAGAAATAACACAGACAACAAAAATTTTGTTAACGAGGAAAACGCAAGTGCAGAAAAACCCCGGGACCTAGTCCAGATTGAACACCACAATGTATTAAGACGCTACAGACACTAGCCTACTACAAATTAACTTCGGTATAGACTGTAGTTGAACCCTAATCAATATCACACTGATTAGGGCTGGCAACGGATAACCGATATCCGATATCCATTTCCGAAATCCGACATCCTATAGGATTTTATCCGACATATCGGATATCGGATATCGGAATCGGATATTTTATCGGATATTTTCTCTTAACGATAACGATATTGGAATAGGCCTTTCCGTTAGGTTAATATCCGATATCCGATAGTCTATTGAATGTTTTGTCGATATGAATACTACCATCGCCATTTCGAGTAAAGAAGGGAAATGCAGGTTAGTTGGAGTTGCGACTGTCCAACCTATTGATGATATTTTCATGAATACGTTTCTCGGTCTTCCTACTGAATGTCTTGCCGATATGAATGCTACCATCACCATTTCGAGTTCTTAGTTGCAAGTTGAAAGCCTCAAGCTTCATTACTTTAGACTGTAAACATCTTCTTACACAATGGAGCCTAGCATTTTGTTGGACACACTGGAATTCGTAAACGGAATTAATGGAGATTGTATATCCATTGTAGTCCAAAAATGTATGCTAAATATAGTTACATAGATTTCTTCTTATGCTTCTTGGAACTGTTCAACTTCATTCTCAAAGATAAGAAAATTTCCTCACGTCAAGTGGATGGGAACGACCACCATGACATAGTGTCATACTCGTAGGTTCCTTATTGTGTTTTCTAACAATCATAAAAGATAATCCCCAGATTGTTTCATTGTATGTTTTTCTTAAGATGCGTTATCGGATTTTAACGGATAAATATCCGTTATCCGATAGATTAACATTAACGATATCGGTTTTCATTTTTGATATCCTCCGGATGTTACCGGATATCGGATATCCGATAATTCTTAACCTTAACCTTATCGGATTGTCCAATATCCGGCGGATATTTATCCGTTGACAGCCCTAACACTGATTCAAGGTACAGTTGCGCTCCTTACGTCTCTGATCCCAGCAGGATACTACGCACTTGATTCCCTTAGCTGATCTCACCCACAACCAAGAGTTGCTACGACCCAAAGTCAAAGACTTTAATAAACAAATTTGTATCACACTGGAAAAGTCTCCAATGATAGATAAATCTGTCTCCCACAAATAAACCTAAGAGTTTTGTTCTGTGTTTTGTTAAAATCAAGGTTAACAGGAAGCAATCAATAACCCAGACTTATATTCCAGAAGAACAGCCTAGAATTATCAATCACCTCACAATAATCTAAATCGTATGATAGTGAAACTAGATATTACGGAATCACAAACGATGAGACGAAGATGTTTTTGATTTCTTTTTATCTTTCCCTATCATAGATATAATCTCAAGCCAATCTTACAATTGAACTCGTACGATAGAAAATGGCAAGATCAGATCGCTCAACTACAAGAGAAGTAGTTTCGTCTGGATTCACAATCCCAATGAAGTCCTCAAGTCGTTAACCGACAGGGTCTCGAGAAGAAACCTACGGTTAAAGGAGAATAGACTCTAGAAAACCAACTAGTATCACACAGGAGATGTGGGGATTAGTTTTTCCAATTGCTATACGTCTCCTTTATATAGTTTTCAAATCAGGGTTTGCAATCAAAGTTACCTTGGTAACAAAGCATTCAATATTCACCGTTAGATGAAAAACCTGATTTATCCAGGCTAATATCTTTCAACCGTTAGATCGAAACTTAGCTTGTCATATACACATGAAATGTATTCATTTAGGTTTGAGTAACCGTACCTAAACGTGTGTACTTAGTTGGTTCACAAATAGTTATCCATATGAGTACTTTCATATTAAACGTATTCATCTTCTTCATAACTAGTTCAAATGACTCATAAGAACTAGTTCAAGAGTTGTTCAATTGCTCTGATCTTTATACATAGACACAATTGAAACAAAATCGGTTTGATTCACTTGAATCAATTCATGAACAATATAGCCACGGTTTGCAAAGATTTCATTCCTTATTGATTTATTGTTTAAGTTCATGAAACTAACGATTTGAGAAATATAACCAGCTTGGGTACGCCTACGAGTATGCGTACCTTAGCTACCGGATTTGAGTTGAATTTTGGTTTCGAAACTCAGCATAATTTTTCAGGTAGAAAAGTTCCGCTAGTACGCGTACCTAAGGTGACTGGTTTATGAGTTCGAAACTCCAAACTCAACAGAATTTTCCGGGAGGAAAAGTTCCGCCAGTACGCGTAACCAACCTGTCTCCTTCACCAATACCGCATGCATATGCACACATATGCACACGCTTGGTTTCCAGTACATGGATTTATACACTAATGTACGAACACACTATATGCTTATATCCATAGTTGGTTACGTAATCTCAACTTTACATTTCAATCATTGAAACATTCTTCTATAATGTTATAATAGTCGTTAGACATAAAGAATCGACTATCGTCATCGAAGATATTTTCAAGATTGAAACGTCATCATGACTTTCGTCACGGGTAAAGATGAAAATGGTTAAACCAAAAGCTTACCAACACATATTTCGAGAAAAAGATAGGCGAGTAAACTCGACTGGAAATAGCAAATGCGTATGTATGAAAACTAACATACTTATACGAATTTTGTCTCAAGAGTAGGAGATAGTGTAGATAGACTTTTGAGTGACAGATGAGTTCAAGTCTCCACATACCTTTTGGTCAGATGAAGTTCCACTGGTTCCTTGAGTAGTTTTTCGTCTTCGTAAGATAATCACTATGGAATCTGGATCTCAACTATTCCTAACTGTCTTAGACCGAGAGTTAGTCATATGTATACCAGAAATCAAGACATATAGTTTTGATCACTAACATTGACAAACATGCTTGAGATCGCAACGCATGCGAGTTCGACCGAGCAATGCTCTAACAGTGATGTATTTGATTTTTAATAAAATTTTCCCTTTTTGAGTCAGAAAAAAAAGAAACTAGTATGGGCTTCGCTTATAGGATAAGTTTGGATGGACGGATTAGATGTGAATGAATGCTGTTAGACGGATTTTTCATTAAAAGGGATTAGGGTGTACATGTGATGCATCAAAAATTTGCGAAACACCCTATAAAGACATGCGAAACTCCATATACAAAGACATGTCTTTTTAATGATGAGAAAATATATTCTTAAGAATAACACTGTCCATTTTGATAGTGCGGCTGTTGTTAGAAATAGTGATTGAATTTTTTGTGGTGCTGCCACTAGACTTTGCAATTGCGACAGGCCTGTGGTTGTTGAGGCATATGGCTTCCTCTTGGCTGCTGAATTGGCTGGTTGGTTAAACTGCGATACAATTATAATCGAAGGGGACTGCCAGGTTGTTGTCAACCCTCTGAATGGAGACTCTCAGAACTCTCAATAGAGGATTTGGAAACTTATTGTCGAGATTAAAAAAGTGACTGCGACTATCAAATCTGTAATATTCCAGCGTGCTCCTAAAGGTACAAACTCAGCGGCTCACAGTCTGGATACTTATGCCATGTCAAACAACGTCGAAGATAAATGGACTGCTACCCAAATTCCGGCTAACATTGTCAGGATTTTCTTAGGGAATAATCACTGACAACCGCGGATAACGGATCTTGAGATATTATGATGAATAATAAGTAAACCAAGCACAAGCAATCATAATAATACGAGAAAGATGAATCAACTCACAAGACACAAGATTTATAGTGGTTCGACCAATACATACAACTTGTATATATTGTCTAGGTCCACTTTGAGCCGCACCAACTCAAATCCACTATGAAGATAAACGATTACAACGTCGTGTGAAACCCAACAAACCATTGGTTACACCATAACAATTACCCGAGACGATAACCTTGTCTCTTGTTCCTCACCAATATGCTCTCACAACGAAACCCTATCTTTAGACCTAAAATCTATACAAGAAATCTCTCACCGATCTCTTAATCGTTTTCTACACAATGTAAAAATTCTACAAGGCCTAACTACCTATTTATATAGGTTACAAACTTGGCCACCAAGGATTCTAACTGGTTTAGGAAACCCCTACCCTAAATAACCACGGATAACTTTAAGAAATAATTAATTAGTCTTTAATAACTAACAAACATCACTACCCTCTAGGATGTAACTGATTGTTAGCTTTGCTCTTGTTCTTTTTCTTTCAGTCCAAAAACTGCAATCTAAGTCATTCTTTTTTGTCATTATAAATATCTTTCTTTATAATAAGGGACACCCAAATCGCCACATGTCGATGCCACAATCAATCTTGATTTTGGTGAAGCCACATCAGCACTAAGTATCCATGTCAATGAATTTAGTGAAGCCACATCAGCATTAGCTTTCAGCCGTCTTATTGGACGCCACCCTAACAGGCGCGATCAATTTGGCATCTTGAAGGGTCAATTTCAAAAGATAACATCTTTTCGGAAACGAACCATCTATTTGGAAAGAAAAGTCACCAATGCAGGAAAACTGAACGTAATAGAGCCACATACACAAACCAAAGGACACGTTGTTTGCTTCAGTGTCCCAAATATCTTACCAAAAGACACGTCGTTAGCATTTTTCCACTATAAATGTTCGATAACGCTGGCTTCACAAATAACTAAGTAGTACGTCTCCTCCTACATCGTCCAATTTGGGATGCAATAGATATGGAAAACCAACCACATGCAAACGAGGAAAAGATAATCATTATCTTTCTTTATAATAAGGGACATCCAAATCGCCACATGTCGATGCCACAATCATTCTTGATTTCGGTGAAGCCACATCAACACTAAGTATCCACGTCAATGAATTTAGTGAAGCCACATCAGCATTAGCTTTCAGCCGTCTTATTGGACACCACCTTAACAGGCGCGATCAATTTGGCATCTTGAAGGGTAAGTTTCAAAAGATAACATCTTTTCAGAAACGAACCATCCATTTGGAAAGAAAAGTCACCAATGCAAGAAAACTGAACGTAATAGAGCAACATACACAAACCAAAGGACACGTTGTTTGCTTCAGTGTTCCAAATCTCTTACCAAAAGACACGTCGTTTGCATTTTTCAACTATAAATGTTCGATAAATAGTACGTCTCCTCCTATATCGTCCAATTTGGGATGCAATAGATACGGACAACCAACCACATGCAAACCAGAAAAAGATAATCATATGAACGATATTTTTAATGCATTTTCGACACCTTGATGAGGTAACAACAGGACATCATTTGGCTGAAACATCCGTTACTGTTAATTTCGCCTTGAGAGACTGAAGTTCATGCTTGCATAAAATTTCCTTCATTGTTTCAGTTGTTTGAAGATCAATACAAAAAGAAGAAAGATAGCTAATGAAGGCCGAAAAATGAAGATGAAGATTTAATAGTTTGCACTGAAAGTATAACAAAGACCAGGAAATACTTTCAAGGTAATGATTTTTTGTGAGTCACTCTCTAAACTGCACATATTGTATTTTACCAAATTCCTATTTGTTCATATTATACGTTATGTAATTTACGAAATGTATGTAAAAGTTTGCACTAATTTTGCACACAAAGGACGGATGCTTGAAAGAGATAAATTCATAAGTGGATGATGCATAACGTCAGTCAGCAACTCGGAAAAACAAAAAAATAAAAATTCGGTTATCGCTGTAAGTTAGAAACCAAATATTGATATCAGCGATCAGGAAGTTTAGGGGACTGTGTTGTCTCACCAAAATGTAGAAGTAGTGGAAGGAGGTTGGGCAAGATCACGAAAACGAACATATTAGGCAAAGTTAATGTGTAGGGTAGACATAATAATAGGGGATGAAGCAACATTGGTGCACAAACATGCCTTCAAAGCACTAGATGGGACATTGAAGGATTTGATGAGCAATCAGATCAAGTTATAAAGAAGAAAAACTATAAGTCTTCAATGGAGATTTCAGGCAGATTTTAACAATTACTTCCAAAGGAACCAGGAGAATGACTGTTGACGCATCGATAAGTAGATCAAATTTGAGTAGAGATTTAAGAATCTTCATCCTTGATGAGAATATACGCCATATTTTTGGAGTTTTATCTGCAACGAAACAAAAAGAATGAATTCAGTCGTGGAAATGGAAATTAATCTTTTTGAAATTGCACTTACCGATATGAAAGACCCAACTTGGATTAAGATACCCCATGACTACCTAATTGTACCAGATGAGGACGAGTTGTGTCCATTGTATATCAAAGCATGCTTGAAATATATGGAGAGACAGTGGACATAAGTGAAAAATGTGTATTGGCACCAACAAACGATGGTGTGGATGAAATAAACCAATATGTTGTTTCGAAGGTCCCAGGAAAAACACACATTTGTTGGGTTCATAAACCATTACCCAGATGACAAGATCCATTCGACCATTCAACAACAAGATGTTCCATACTACGTTAAATTTCTGAATTTCCTGCAATTTCCCGGAATCCAGGAATTCCAGACTAGCACTTGCATCTTAAAATGGAGTCCCAATTATGCTACTACAGAACATAAATGAGAGCATGGGTCTTTGCAACATAGCTGACTAATGGTAAAACAAATTGGTAAAAGGGTTAATGAAGCACATATCACAACAGGGAACACATCGGCTTTCATGTGTACATTCCAAGGATGATATTAACTGTCTCCTATTGCAGCAAAGTTACCTTCTGTATTGAAAATAAGGCAATTTTCTTTTAAAGTATGTTTTGCTATGACAATCAAGAAGAGCCAAGGTCAAACCTTACAGCATGCGGGCGTCTATTTTCCAAAGCCACTTTTTACTTATGGAAATGGCACTGTCTAGAAAGGTATCAAGAGAAGGTTTGAAGATTTTGATTTCTTTTTTTAAAAAAAAGCGATAACTTAGATCCATCAATTCTATTTTGGCCACCTGAAATGTAGACACTTTCGGAAAAACCGGTGCGTATGCACCGGGTTAGATGCTTGTACATATTAAAACAAAGCATAAAAGAAGAATAAAAAAAACTCAAAAGCAACACCACCAAAATTGAATCAATTTTATGTTTACGGGGAAGAATAATACTGTTTCCTAGACAAGAGGGAGACAACAAAGATCCGTAAGTTGTTCATGAAGTCCCATTCCGAGAACCTAGCGACATGTCTAGACGACGAGCAAAACAATGAACCAAGAGATGCCTTTGTTAATTCTTTTTTATAAACCCAATTGTTCAGGAATTTAGTGCTCAATCAGTAAACGATATATCGAGAGAAAACACTAAAATTTATTATGGAGCTAACAAGTTCATTGATTCAATTTAGAGGGCTTTATTGCTTTGTTCAAAATGGAGAAACCTTACTTGGATTTTCATCACTCAAAGAAATGTCCTATATTTTGATACCATCCCATGTGATACAACATGGTATGGAGGTGGAGCACCAAGACCCATATGTACACTGACATGTTTATGTATTGGTACGAATCTTGCTAGTTATATACAGACCTTCGAAAACGCTTAAGACCCTCTAATAATATACCAGCATTTCGATTAATTTCAAGGATGCCGATTCTCACAACAGACTCCATGCATTTCTGTGAACTATCTTAGACGCATCAAGTTCAATGGCAAAAGGAATAAACTATATATATCTCTTGAAGATGAGAATCCCTTGGATGATGCCACATCTCTGCAGGATTATACATGCTCAAAGAGCAATCGAATTATCTTTTACTAAGAAAACACTATACGCCCCGGATTATATCATAATTGCCTTATGTTTTCTGTTTAGCTCATTATCAGCTTCATCAATGCCACCAATTCCTCTCATTCCTGGAGCTTTACCTTGACTATGTTGTTTTGATCACCCCCCACCAAAAATGTAACAAAATAACGGATCACCCCCCAAAAAATGTGACACAAGATAAGAGAAATCCCCAATTTTTTGAGGCCTGATTATCACAGCATGTAGTAGTAATAGTAGTTGGAGCTACGTTCTCCAGTTGATGTTGTGCAAATTCTCATTTGAATCGGGGTTGGAAATTATGAACTACACAAATATTCACCTAAATCCAGTCTTTCTAAAGAGACTTTAGAAAGATTTTTGAGTCCAGAAAATACTCCCTTAGAGTTTTCATCTGTTTCTTGCTCCGAAACTAATGGTTAAGTGAGCTTTGGGTCATTCGGTGGCAAACTTTATTTGTCAAATCAACCTTGCAATTGGGTCTGGAGGAGTTCTATTTTAGTGTAACCAACATTTACATAGGTCCAACCAAAATAAAGGTACATATGGTCAGCCTTTTTTTTTTTTTTTTTTAAGACCTAAAGCGAAGAAGAAACTTGTACAAAACTCCTTCGAGGATGGCATTGCCCTAGGGGATTTAACTAAATCAGAATGAACCAAGAAACTAAAGAAGAGATATAAGAGAAATACAAATTGGTAATGCTGTCTAAACAAAATTCCTAGAAATCTATAAGAGAAATTTGCAAAATTAAACATCAAAACCGCACAATTCCTCTAATCAGTTAACTAATGTTGCACCAAAAAGTCTGACCAGAACCTAATTGTAAATCTATTTCTTTTCTATCAGCCCCATATAAAACCACCATTACTCTCAGCTCCAATAGACGTCAATCATGTAAAACGCTTTATGCTCTTTACGACACTCGCACTTATAAAATGAATCCACATCGTCGCCTTCAGTTTCTTGTCTTTAACCAACCGATTCCAACCTCTGCCGAAGAATGAGAGTTGAGTGTCATCTATCACACCCGCATCCTTTTCTTCTTTTGAAACCTCCACGAAGTACCAGTCATCAAAGATTTTAGGAATCTCAGGCTTGTTCAGCATCCCAACGTCGCTTGGAGTTTGTTCTTTCTGAGACAACTGTTGGTACGATACAGCTCCATCTTTAGCACTTTCCGAGCTCAGACTCAAACCAGGTTCCTTATCTAGCTTCAAGGAACGAGAGTTGACAAATTCATACAACTTTGTATAATATGATCCATCCTTGAGCATAGTCAGTACCTCATATGCTGTCAACGGTTTCTGGAAATCAAGTTCCAATGAGGTTATAGTGCTGTTCGATGGATAGTTCCGATGTGAATCTTCGCTTCGAAGCTTGATAGCAGCAGCATCATAAGCCTTACCGGCTTCGTACTTCGATTTGAAGGTCCCAATCCAAATACGTTGATGGTTTGAATAAATTTGTGCACCCCAACGTCCATTTGGCTGCGAAACAACACCCTTTAATTTTGCAGATGATGCTACGCTGATATCTTTTCTTTGATGGTTGTTCGATGATCCACCGGGACTATTATTGCTGTGAGAATCTGAACAACCTTCTTCTCCTACTACTCCATTCAATGTTGTAATATTTGATTCCATACTCAACATCCCTTGATCTTCCATTAAACAAATCCTCGAAAAAATCTAGGAAGATCAGAATGAAAAAAAACAGTAAAAAAGCCTTCTATTAAATACCCATGTTAGTACTGAATAATCTTTAATGAAAAAAACTTACAGTATATTGAATGCGGAACACTGTTCTTGAGGAGCAGGAAGAAAAGATAAGTGCGGATATCGATCGAGTATCTCGATAATGTTATTTGATTTTATAGGAAATCAAATATAGATACCGTGTAATCAAACAATAAAATATTAATTTGACGAATTATGGTAAGCACTCCTATTTTAGGTGTGAAAATTGATAGACATTAATGGCATTACCTTAATTAAGAAAAAAGTTAGTAAACATTAATTCTTTCCATATTATCACCTTAATTCTTAATTTTATTTCAATATTTGGCCTAACGCGAAATCAATGTGATTAATACACAAAGATATTAGTCGCAATACTCAAAAAGGGAAAGAGTCCTTCTTGAAGGAAAGGAAACTAGAATACACGGCTAACCCTAAACGTGCATGATGTTTTAGCAAAGGAAGCCAACTCTTCTCGTCTTTCAACAAAGTGATTGCCAAAATTTTGATGGTAGATATCTCGTGCGTGTAACCAAGAATAGCGTCTGTCTGTGTAAATATCAACAAGATTAAAACGACTGATTTCTTAAAATAGCAAGATTCTTTTAGATACTCATATTGTGAAGAAGGCAAGTTTACTGTTTTAGTTGTGTGTGTAAAATACCCGATGGCCACGTGTCAACATCCTAAGGGATGAATATATGATGAGATGATAAGGTTGGAGCACCGGATCATTCGTTGAGAGAAGGATTTGTCTCAGTCGAGGCAACTGCACAAGCGCCACATGAATGACGCGTGTGTATAAAGGTCTAATCTGCTCAGACGGTGAAGTCTAAAAAGGAAGATCGCATTTAATGAAGGATAAGAACAAGACTTGGGTAGTTGGGCATCGTGACGGAAGACTCGGACGATCTATACTACGACCCAGAGGCGATGGAGCACGAGGTTCTCCACAGAAGGACAAAACGATCCAAGGGAGAGCGAGACAACACGGAGGGAGGACCAAGTATGCCATCGCGAGGGACGGTATAGAACGAGTCCGAAGGAGCCAGGACGATGGAAGACAACTCACCCAACTCGGACGATCAAGCGACCACGAGTTCATTTTGTCTATAAATACCAGTCCATGTACCAGGAGATGGACAACTTATGTAATCTTAGATGGTCTTTCTACAGAGAATTCCTGAGAGAGACTTAGATAGAGAGAAAGTGAGAAATCTAGAAGAGATCTGTAACACTTTCAAGGGTAAGACCTTATAATCAATAAGAAAATATCTTCTTCTCCGTGGACGTAGGTCTTCATGGCTGAACCACGTTATATGCTTGTGTCTATTTTTGCGTTTCATGCTATTTACATCTTGTTTATGTTGAATCTTGTATGTTTAAGTAGTTTTTAGTCTTTAATCTTACTTGGATGTTGTAGTCAGAAACCATGCAGCTATATTTTGGCGCTAGAAACAGGGATGTATGAAGATCTAATCTACCTCCCTAACAACATTTGTTTTCATAATCTCTGTAAGAGAAGTGTTTTCACACTACAAAGTAGATTTCTGTTGAGATGAATGAGTAGAGATCGGACTCAAAAAGGATCTTCATGATCTGAGAAGTCTAGAAGAACCTCAAGATCAACAGATCTACGTTTTCTCACTAATTTTCTTTAAGATTTCTTTTTGTTTTCGAGATTTTTAAAGTCTTCCTCAAGTAGCTTAGGAGAGTTGTAGATCGGAGTAAACATGGAGTTTTAAACGCTTCGGTGCTCAAACGATCTCCTCCATGAAAGGGCTAGGAAGAGATGCTAGTCAGTAAACTACATAAGGAAGCAATCACCTTATGATATTTAAAAAATACGAACTTTTCATGATGTTCACCATCAAACTCACCATAATCTTGGAATCTCCTTCTTAAAAATTTAAATTTAAGTCAAGGAGAGGAATTAATGAGTATATAATCAATCATCAAACTCAAAGTTTGTTTGAAATCATAAGTTAAAAGATGATGAGATATATTTCCTAGAATGGGAAAAAGTACTCGATCGTCATAATTAGTTTCTTTCCCTATAAGGGTATGGCGTGTTGAAAGAGATATTTCCTCAAAAAGAGGACTGGAAAAACACCTTTTCTCCATCATCAACACCTCATGCAAATAGGGATGTTTTGACATTTTCACATATCTCCAAAATCTACTGCAAAGTCTTCCTATACTAAACTGTCCAGTCTGAACTATGACTTAGTAATTGCATGTGACCTGCAAATTTAGGGTCCCACTTTTCTAAAAGAAAAGACAAATTAAGTATTATTTCATATATTGCAGGGAAGGTAATGGTGACGCGGCGATCTGCTCGTGCGAGCCAAGGAGTAAATGGTGGATCCTAAACAGAAGGACTCGACGATATGGAGCCAGGCGATGCTCTGATCCCATGCGAGGGACAACCCGATGACCAATATCAGGAAGGACTAACTGATAATTCTATCTTCGAAGGCGAGGGAAACCCCTTCGAGAAGCATGATGATATTCATCTTACTCAGCCAGGAGGGTTGAACCGCTTGCCGAGACAAGCAACAAACAGTGAGGCCAAGAAGGATAGCCCTTCAGACATCGCCGATGTTAATGCTGCTATCGCATCCATCCTGAGAATCCAAGAGGCACAGGATAAGAGAATGATGAAATTAGAAAGGTGTAATTGAAGGCTGGAACGGAAAAACCGCAGGCTAAAACGCAAGGTAGCCAAGAAGGTACCACTCACCACCATTGACGAAATCCCAGAGGAGAAAAACCCTTTCGAGCATCTGCAAGACGACGAGCGAATTAACATCCCTGACACCTCGAACGAGGAAACAAAAGATCGATTTCCTAAGGGAAGTAGAGGTGTGCCCGACCGCGAGGATACCTATCCGAGGGGTCATCAGATGTCGATCCCAAACACAGACGAAACAAGATCGACGAAGTAAATATCGACTACGAGACCGAGAATCTCGCAGCCGCAAACCCAAGACGAGAGGATAACTCGAGGTCAACTCGTTCTAAGATTGTCTCATACGTCGAACAATCGGACGATGACTCAGGGCGATCAAGACATCGCCATCATGAACCATCTTTCTCGCCCGAGAGATATCTGGGAAAAATAAAGAAGGCCGAAACCAGGTGAAATGAGGATGAACTCCAAGCCCGAGTCGACCGACTCGAGGCAATGTATAGAGAAGCTACAAGGAAACAGGAGAATAAGAAGTTGGCAATAGTCATGCAAGAAGCAGGATAATCTCCCTTATCCGAAAATCTATTAAGACTGCCATTTCGAAGGAAATGCTCCTTACCGGTGTTCACACTTCCGTTCACAGGAGCAGGAGATGCAATTTAGCACCTTAGGACTTATTGTATGACACTGACCCAATGGGACCACTACGATGTGGTGTTATGTAAATTTTTCCCGGCTAGTCTGAGAGATGAAGCCCTATTATGGTATAACAATCTACCCAAAGCCTCAGTCAAGTCGTTTGCTCACCTATCCGAGCTGTTTTTAGAAACATATATTCATAACAGTCGAATCCGACCAGAAATTGATGCACTAATTCAAATTCTAGAGGACCGAACGAGTCGCTTCGTTCCCTAGTGTAACGATGGAGAAAACTATGTTCTGAGATCGGAAAGGTCCCCGAAGACTGTGCGATCTTAGGTTTCAAGAATAGTCTTAGAAAGACAGACCCTCTTTTTGTACGCATGTATGAGACCATGCCAAAAAGCTTAGGCAAGTTAAGATAAATCCAAGAGGACCACATAGCCTTGGAGGAACTCCAGGATGGAACTTACGACAAGATGGGAAAAGGAACTAGTAGAGGAGAAAATGTGGTAGAACCACAAAACCCTCCAGTGCCAGCCAAAGGAGCAGGGCGATCCAACAACGGGTCAACCCAGTTCGACAAACATCGGACTGGAGGATGGAAAGGAAGAGACCAGACCTAACATAAGAAGCGCAAGTTCATTGATCTAGTCTATACAAAACTGAATAGCCCCATAGCCAATATCCTCAAGAAGATCGACGGACAACATAAAATCACTTATCCGTGGAACAGAGGTCATCAACCAGAACGAACTAAAAATAGGACTGACTTCTGCGAATTCCACCAATTTCACACCCACACGACAGACTCATGTAGGGACTTAAAGAAGGTATTGCAAGATATGATTAACGAGGGAAAGCTCCAAGAATACATTGCACAACCAACAGCTCCACCCACCACTGGGGCACCCATACATCATGTGGAGATCCCTCGCGATGCACAGTACTTAGGCTGCAATACCATTTCACACTCGACGATAACCACCCCCGTGCGAGAAGGAAATATTACTGGAAGAATTCACAAACGAAACTTCAAAGGCGATGAAGTTTTCATTGTAACTAGGGAGCCCCCAATCGAAGAATGGATGAAACTACCCATCAACTTTTCGTTTTTGGAGGCACCCGAAGGCGGACAAATCCATAACGACCCACTAGTGGTCACGATGGCCATCGCACTCCCCGAGAACGAGGGCGAGGAAGCAAAGACTAAAGCACTACCCTGGGCAATGCCCAAAATCTTGATCGATGGTGGCAGTTCTGTTGAAATCTTATTCTATGAAATGTTCAAACAAATGGGCCTCAAACACGAGTGCCTCAAACCCTCGACCTATAACATATTTGGCTTCAACGGTTCATCAACCCACCCAAGAGGAAAGATAACATTAGAAATCTGGGTTGGAAGAATCCTTATCCTAACCACTTTTTACTTAGTAGATGTACTATCACCCTACACAGCCATTGTCGGACGATCCTGGGTCCACGGATTCAAAGGAGTGGCCTCAACTTACCATCAAAGACTAAGATTTCCTACGCCTGATGGAGTGGCAGAAATTATTGGTGACTCTGGCGAAGAAAAGTATTGTTACAAGATGGACGTCCAAAACGGCGAGAACAAAGTAAAAACACAGGCGTGGAGGGCTAGAGATATTGATAACTCGAGTGAAGCCCGCGACTACACTAAAACAAGAGATGCACCAACACGCTTGTCTGACGCCTCAGCCTCGTGTAACACCATAACCTCGGGACCGACCATACAAACCTTATAGCAATCATAGAACCTCCCCGATGAGGGAGATTTCGAACCTCGTCCTCGTAACAAGGACCGAGACACCCCTAAGAAGAGTCATGGAGAGTATCACACAAGAATCAACTTGGAATGAAGAATGTCGTCACCCAACCAACAAGTAACCTTTGAAGAGCTAATTCAACCAAGCTCACGACATATCATGCTACAACCACCACCATCTGGCAACAACAAGTCGTCGACAGGACCCATGGGAATCTCTTCCCTAAAATTGGCTACTGATTGGATTATAGACGTTGCGGACACAAGCGCTTTACTATCCTTATTGGACTGTTACTCAGGTTATAGCCCTTGCCTCGAACAAAGATGCCCACCTCAGTAAGATACAACATACACAAGGCGAGAGCACACCCTCTCCCAAGTCCTCGGCTATACATTAAGACCTTGGCCATCCATCAAGAAGGCACGAACGCTTCCAAGCCCAATTAGGCTACTAAGAAAGCTTACCTCATAAAGTAGGTCGGGAGCAAAGCCAAAAATGTTACTTCAAAGTAATGAGAAGCATTAACGCAATTATAGCTCATCTCTCACTAAGTACAATATACAGCTCATGAAGGTTGATATCTAGAAGTTAGGGCTTCGAGCCCCTACTTGTCAGCAGGTCATGCTACCCTCCTTTTAAATGTACTAAGGGCTCACAAGGTCCGATAATTCGACTGAAGCCAAGCTGAGAGAGTTGGAGGAGAAGATAAGGAAGCTATCAGGAACCGGCGAAGAAGACAAGCTCGCCGAGGTTATAAGCGAGGCCGATAGGACCCCTTTCACCCAAGAGCTAGAACTAAGGGCCTTACCACCTAAGTGCACGCTCCCCACCTTCCCATCGAGGTTCGACGGCACGAGAGACACAGTTGAGCATTTGAAGATGTACACAATGTCCCTAATAAAATGGAAAAACCATGAGGTGGTAATGTGCAAATTCTTTCCTGCAAGCTTGGAAGGAGAGGCAAGGAAATGGTTCTACAACCTCGCACCAGGAACAATCAACATTTATGAGACTCTAGTTGAAGCCTTCATGGAGACATACATGCACAACAACAGACCTCGACCCAAGGTCAACAGATTATTCACCTTGGCCCGACGGTTCAGAGAACCTCTCAGATCATTGACCGATAGATTGCGAAATTTGTGTACAGAGATTGGGAAAGTACCCGTCGACCAGCAGATATTCGGATTTGAAAACGCACTTGGGAGATCGAACCCATCTGGGTAGCCATGTTCACTGAGAAACCACAAATGTTGAATGAAATGAGGAAAATGCAAGAGCATTTCATCGCCCTAGAAGAAATCCAGGAAGATTCAAGAGATAGAGGACTGCAATAAGCTAGTTCAGCGCCCGAGTCAACATCGTACGATACTCAAAGACGGCCCGAGAAGAGATCGAGTCCGCCCGTGCGAGGAAATGGGAAGAAGGAATGGATAGCTAAAGGGAAGAGGCCAAGGCACGAGGCAAGAACGTACACCCCTTTGAATGCTCCACTGGAAGAAATCTTCAAAGAAGTCGAAAAATGGGTGACATCATATACCCAGCTTCAAGAGGGATACAGTTCGAAGAGACCAAGGATCACCCGGAATATTGCCATTATCATCAGTATCGAGGTCACTCTACAAACAACTGCCGAGAAGTGAAAGACATCGTGCAACACCTTATCAGAGATAGTTATCCGTGATAGTTCGTCCGACATCCAGCCCAGACGACCGCATCTCCCAATGCACCAGTCCATCAGGTTCGGATCGACAGATCCATGCAGTTTTTCAACACGATTTCGCATTCCGTCACTCAAGCGTACAATCTGAATCCAGGAATAATGTCTAGAATCCACAAGAGAGATCATAGTGGGAAGGAAATTTTCAGTGTAGCAAAAGCTTTTACTATGGAACCATGGATGGTGCGACCTATCTCTTTCTCGGCCCAGGATGTCCCGATGAACGGCCAAACTCACAGTGATCCTTTGGTTATTACCCTGCTAATTGAGGAATGGGGGGTAAGAAGGATACTAGTAGATAGTGGGAGCTCCGTCGAAGTACTCTTCTACGATACGTTCAAAAGGATGAAGTTGTCGGATGATATAGTCGTCCCGTCAACATATCGTATATACGATTTTAATGGGACGGTAACCATCCCGAAGGCCGAAGTAACTCTAAGGGTATCGGATGGAGGTGTATACCTGGATACTTTAACCACATTCTGTGTGGTTGATGTCGCCTCTCCCTATGAAGCTATTATCGGAATACCATGGATCGCGGGAATCAAAGGAGTGGCATCGGCCTATCATCAAAGATTACGGTTCCCAACGTACAAGGGGATAACAGAAGTCGTAGGAGATCCACAGGCAGCCCGACAATGCATGCAGGCCGACGCCCAGATAAATGAGGAGCGGCGAGCACGGCAAAGGGGAGAGAAGAAAAAGGCTAAAGAAGACAAAGTCGCAGAAGAACTGGAAAAGGTTATTTCACAAGCAGTCATGGCTTACGAAGCACAAGGAAGGAGCCTTCATAGAAATTAAAGGAGACGACGCCGGTGAAGGAATCAAGACCAAATTTTTCGGCCGTGGAACCTACTCGAGAGATTAATTTGGGAACTGTAGAAGAACCAAGGGTGGTAAGGATCGGGTCCTTACTATCATACGAACAAGTAAACCAGCTCGTGGCGATGCTAAAGGAAAACATGGACGCATTCGCATGGAACATGCACGATATGGAGGGTATATATCCAGAGGTATGCTGTCACCATCTAAGGATCGACCCAAGCTTCAAGCCAGTCAGACAAAAGATGAGGCGAATCACACCAGAATTACAGGCGGCCGTCGAGAAGGAGCTAAAGAAGTTATAAGAATCGGGAATAATTAGGAAATCCCACTACCCACAGTGGATATCTAACATGGTCGTGGTACCAAAGAGAAATGGAGGAGTCAGAATATGTATCTACTTCAGCGACCTGAACAAAGCTTGTCCGAAAGACAGTTTCCCTCTCCCAAGTATCGATCAACTGGTGGAATCTATAGTGGGGTACGAGGCACTAACTTTGATGGACGGGTACGCGGGGTATAACCAGATCCCACTGGCTCCCGAGGATCAAGAACACACCTCCTACTTCACACCAAGGGGCCTATACTGCTACACCAAGATGCCGTTTGGGCTGAAGAATGCAGGCGCCACATATCAGAGGTTGGTGGCCGATATGTTTGAGGACCAGATCCACAACACCATTGAGGTCTATGTCGACGATATGCTAGTAAAAAGTCGCCTGGCCAAGAATCACATCCGAGACCTGTGGGAAATTTTTTGAACGATGAGAGAATATAAAATGAAAGTTAACCCGACCAAATGCGATTTTTGGGTCACATCGGGCAAGTTTTTGGGATATATCATCATCCCAAAGGGGATAGAAGCAGATCCCGATCGGATCCGCGTGCTCATAAAGTCACCTATTGAGGCGGTACTAGACAATGCAGGCCGATCTGGAAGGATCTCCAAATGGGGGGCGCAAATAAAACAATTCAACGTATTCTACGAAATGAGGACAACAGTGAAGGCATAAGTAGTGGCAGATTTTTTGGCAGATTTTCCACTAAGCGACGAAGACAAGGTCGTGGACATACCCGGAATGGAAGAAGATCGAGAAGACCCGACCGACTTACTCGATGCAAGTAGCCCATCACGTTGGGAAGTATTCGTCGATGGAGCGTCAAACAAAGATGGATCGAGACTTGGGATAGTCTTTACCACACCAAAGGGACGAAAAATGGTCCATTCGTTTAGATTGGAATTTAAGGAGACAAACAACGTCACCGAGTACGAAGCTGCGATTCACGCCCTGAGATTAATCGTCGAGATGGGCCCACAAGATGTAAGGCTAACTAGCGACTCGCACTTGGTAATCCGACAAATGTGGAGGGAATTCGTGTCATGAGACTCCTGGACCCATCCATACCAGAGACACCCGAGATATCTATCGACGTGGCTATCAATACGGCCGATAGATATCCGGACGGAGATTGGAGAAAGCCGATTCATTCGTACTTGGAGATAGGCGAGTTACCCAAGGGGCGACCCGAGATCAACAAGATCAAAAGCAAATCGGCCGCTTATGAGTTAAGAGATGGAATCTTATACAAAAAATCGTACTTGGGGCCTCTCTTAAGATGTTTGGCAAGGAAGAAGGCCAGACAATACTGAACGAACTACACTATGAGGCAGCCGGAAATCACAGCTCGGGATGAATTTTGTCAGCAAGAGCGAAAACGATGGGATACTTCTGGCCGTACATGAATGATGATGCAAAACAAATGGAACGAGCTTGCGAAGAATGTCAGCGCTTTGGTAAGAAGATACATGCACCTTCAGTAGCCCCTTCGCAAAGTGGGGGATCGATATCGTGGGACCATTACATGTGGGATCTGGGCATAGAAAATACTTAATAGTAGCAACGGATTACTTCACTAAATGGGTGGAGGCGGCACCACTGAGAAATATCCGTGACAAAGACGTCTTCCGGTTTATTTGGGAGCACATCATATGTCGTTTCGGAGTACCGGCTATCGTCTCGGATAATGGAAAATAACTCTAGGAAGAAAACATCGACCTACTGTTTAACACCTACAACATCAGAAAAAGCAAGGTTACCCCCATATACCTTCAAAGTAATGGGCAGGCCGAGAGCACACACAAAACTATTATGGAAAATAACTCTAGGAAGAAAACATCGACCTACTGTTTAACACCTACAACATCAGAAAAAGCAAGGCTACCCCCATATACCTTCAAAGTAATGGGCAGGCCGAGAGCACACACAAAACTATCGCCGATAATATGAAGAAAAAATTAGATGGAGAGTACGGTAATTGGTGCGAATAACTCTACAATGTTTTATGGGCCTGTCGAACCACTCGAAGGGAAGCAATAGGGCTATCATCTTTCATGATGACCTATGGAACCGAAGCGATACTACCAACTGAAGCGATGATACCCACCACACGAACTGAGGCATGGAGGCGAAACATAGAGGCAAATCTAATATTAGCTAAACTCGATGACTTGGAGGAAACAAGGGAGATGGCGTTGCAAAAAATAGAGAATTACCAAAGAAGATTACAACGAGAATACAACAAGAGAGTTCGACCAACAGAGTTCCAACCGGGGCAATTAGAGTTGAAATACCTAGCCGATTCGGAAGGTGACAAAAAGGGCGGTAAACTAGCTGCAAGATGGGGAGGACAATACAAAATTGTGTCTAAGGCGGGTGAAGGAGCTTATCGATTACTCAAACCAGACGGCAAACCCGAGCTAAAACCGTGGATCGCACAACATCTGAAAATCTATTACCCATGAGGGGTTCGAGGGAAATAGGAAAACATAGTTGTCATTCGTTTCTTTAAACCGCGAGCGGTAGGAAATATGACATGAGCGACCAATGGTCATTTGTACTCGGGGCAAAGCCAGTGAGGAAGTGTCGAGGTGACTTACACTCGAATGGTCATTCGTACTCGGGGCAAAGCCACTGAGGAAGTGCTGCGGTGACTTACACTCGAATTGTCATTCGTACTCGGGGCAAAGCCAGTGTGGAAGTGCCGAGGTGACTTACAATCGACTGGCTATTCGATACTCGGGGCAGTGGAAGTGTGCAAGTGCCGAGGAATCCTAAGGGTACTGGTGGTTGGAAGCCATATACCAAAGGTTGTTAAGATACAATTTCTTCTCAGCCAGGTAACCTACTTACATATGAAAGGTTACCCCCATCGCAGGTGGCCGTGACCACTTGCCCGAGTTGGTTGGTCTATAGCCACTTGGGATTATCGGGCCTAGACCTAGGGCTACTATAACCCTTCCACTGAATCTAAAAGATAGTGATGAGATACCTCGGCTGGGACATGGCATCGGGCCCGATGACCGTCCTTGTTGAGTGTGTTCGACAGAAAAGGCACTAATAACCAATACATGTGACATTAAATGCAGGTGCGTAACATAAACAATAAGATAAGGCTGAAGTTATCGAGAGAATTGTCAACACAGTGGAAAAAGCGGAAATTGTCAAGGAAAATAGAAAAGAAACAACAAGCTTGGCGACGCAGCACCCCATTTAAAAAAAGTTGTTCAAAGAAGCATGGGATAAGTGTTCAAACGAATTACAACCCGCAACAAAGGGAAAATTAGTGGCGCAGTACTACAAAAGGCGTGATCAACTCTTGGGTGGAACAGCACCGGCCCCTCCCTTCCTTTGAGCAACCTCGCGGCGCTTTTGAGGGATATACTCGTTCACACCGGCCTTAATCGCCTCAGCTAGCTCGCTCTGATGAGCGTTTCTATCGTCAACAATATGCTGAGAAAGCTGCTCAGACCTCGACTCGGCGGCTTGGAGCTTAACCTTCGTCTCACCTTCAACCTTCTTCCACTGCTCCACCTCCTTCCCAAGGTTGTGCACATCTCGCTCCAGATCCTTAACACGACCCTGCTCGGCTGCAACAGAGAATCACAAGCATGTTAGACAAGGAGTATAGCAGAATGCAGAATAAAAACAACAAACTAACTCGATCTAAGGCCATCCCAGCATACACCCCAGAGACCTGATAGGGTTGACAACACAGATTCTAACGACTCCACGGACTTGGACAACTCATCCTCGGCCTTAGAAAGCTTCAAAGTTAACTCATTATAGTATTGTTCATTGAATTCATTCGAAGGGCAATTTTTCTTGTGATCGCTCCACTCGAACCTCTGACGATTATAGGACAATTGTAGCATCGATAACTGGGCTTGGGTCCACTCTAGGTCACTGGACAGCTTATCGAAGCCCTTGGTCCTTTCAAGAAGATCTCGGTTGGACTGTTCGGAGACAACTTTTTCCCTCAAAATTCGTCGCCGATCTTCATGAAGATCTCGATTTTGAAGCCTAAGGGAACCATTTTGACTCTCCAGATTATCGGCTAGTAACGTCTTATCACCAGCAAGTCTCTGAAACATCCCCAAGCGAGCCCGCAAGTTATCTATCTCCTCGGGGACATACTCAAAAAGGAGATATCTGTCGAATTCCTCTTGAAGTTGTTGGATCTCGGCCTCCTATCAGTCTATCTTCCTATCCTTATTGCAAATTCGTTGTAGAAGATTCTCCACAAGATCTTTCTCGATATCCCATTTTCTTTTCATAAGCTTATACTCCGAAGAAGCATCTAGATATATACTAGATATTTCGTCTAGAAGAACAATAATTGACTCAGGATATTGGTACGAAGAACTCAATCAACACAACTATGTAAACAATATACCTTGAGCATCGGCGAGTTTGAGCTCCAGGCCACGAGATCGTTCCTTCTCCTGCTGAAGAGCAGCCTCCAACCTCCTAATCTCTTGTCGGCGGAGTGCAGCCTCCAACCTCGACCATTCAACGCCTACAAATTTCATCCCAAGACGAGATCAGTAAGGCCCGAAAATATCAAAACGAAGAGTTCAGACAAACCACTTACCAAATTATCAAAGACCGGCGCAATGTCAGGATACAGGGGCACGACAGCAATCATCTGCTCATCAGTATAGGAGTCGAACTCCTCTGAATGTAATGCGCCAAGAGAATCACACAGAGGGCCCAATATGGTAAAAGAGGTGTGAACACTCGAGGAAGAACCAACATCCTATGGGGGCCGCATTTGGAGCGATGTTTCGGTCGGCCAATGAGCCCCAGGCTGCAAGATAGGATTCACAATAGTAGTCTCCAAGGGAATCTCCCCTTGTTTCTGCCCACCACCATCCTCATCAAACAGTTGCTCGTCCCCGAATATATCGTCCTCATCATCTTGATCGGGGATGTCGATGACGATGTCCAAACTATTCAACATCATTCCCCTCACCGCCACTTCCCCCCGAGGAGGATTACGCCTTGGAACCAAACCTTCACCACCAACAGTATCTGACCCTCCAACATCTTCATCCTCGCGCCTAGGGATTTTCTGCACAAGGTTCAGCGTCAGAACACGTGAAGGCAAAAAACAGGGGCAAGTACATGTACTTAGATTAAAAGCTATATGTTTGTTACATTCCCCTGGTATTCCTCGACCCTTGTGCTAGCGCTCCTCTTCTTGGAAATACAAGCCGATTTGGTAGGCTCTCCCTGAGGCTTAACCTACGACAAGAAAGTAATCAATACCCTGAGCCGACCTAGCAGGAATCGATGAAAATGGAAAGAAAACAACATACCCTGTCATCATTAATCACCCAGAATAAGTAAGGCTCCGCAGGAAACTGAGGAGGAGGGAAGCTACCATGCAAAATCTGGCCGCGAACAAGTAATGGAACCCGATCCCAGTATGGGTCATTAGGATGGTGAGCACGCTTGTTGGAACCTTTCCCTAGAGTATCAGCATCCAGCATCAATCGTTTAGCACCATCGGGCATAGACTTCAGGCGATAAGGGCTGGCAGCAAAACCAGCAAGGTCACCACTGGTAGATGTCCCACTCCGATAGTTCACAAGGAAATTGGCGAAAGTATATTAGGGAGTATCCTCGGGCCTGTAGGTCGACCAATCGTCCGTAGATCCATGACCCTCGCCCCGGTCTCTCCACTCATTCATCAGACGTAAGGTGTTGCCATTCCACTGGGTCAAGACCCGAGGAGGATGAAGCTGCGATAACACCTCATAGTAGAAAGGGCTAGTAGGGTTATACAAAGGAAAGCGAAGGCCGAGCTCTAATTTCCCATGAGTAACGATAACCGCCTCGGATGACTGATCATATCTGTCGAAATTGGACTTTTTCAATACACCCGTCTGGCCCGAGACCAGAGATACCTCGTAGTTTTGAAGGCTAAATTCTTCCTTCAACTGTTCGATAAACTCATCATCAGACAAGTCTTTTGAGACTCTCTTATCAGACCTACATGAAAAAGAAGGAGATTCATCAGGGAAAAGAGAATTTATAGCACGATAATCGTGATGGGATGGACTCTCAAGCCAAAACAGGGAATCGAGAGAAACGACATCGCCCTCGGAGAAGGTATCACTCACACACCTTTTTTCGGTCATTGACGGAGAAGAAGAAGCCATGGCAAGAAAAACAAACAGGGAGATACGAGCTGTGATGAAGAAAAAAGCAAAAGGAAAGAACTAACCACAACTATCGCGAATCTCACCAACATAAACAGCAAATACAAATATTGAAAAGTGAAGAGAGTCGGCAACAAAGGAAGGAAGAGAAGAAAGTTGGAAAACACTTCGTTTCTCTGAAAAATGGCGAACAAGAGAGTGAGAACATAAGGGAGGGTATTTATAGGGTACAACGCCTCAACCGATAGCAACGGTTACGAGTCATAAAGGAGAGTTAGTGGGAGACTGCATGGCGGAATTCCCGGCACGCTCGAGGACGTGGGAAGACGGAACAATTTTCTTTCCCTCGTGTCAAGCACACGAGCGAAAGAAGGGGCATAAATGTAGGTGTAGATAATCCACAGGGCTAGGTGGCAAGATCCTAACCTATGATACACCAAATAAAACCGAGCAGCGAAGCACAGGATAGAACCAAACGGCGCAAAGAGCGAGCTATCACGTGGGTCGGACGTGATGGCCCTATAGGTGTCGGATGTGATGCGACCCTTATCCTCTGACAGGTCGGGCAAACAATCAGAAAGCACTCGGTCAGACGAAGGAAGATGGTCAAACAAAAGAACGAGAAGAAAGAAGGGCGACATCGTGCTAACCAGGCGATACGGACTCTGCCTCGGGTGAAGAACTATCGGTCAAACCAGGAAGTCGGGCGATCAGTGAAGGTCCGATAGAGAACAGATAAAATGATGTAATGTGACCAACATTGTAATTATGTTGTATGTCGACTTTGGCCTATAAATATAAGGGCTAGTCGAGAGAGAAAGAGAGGTCAAAGAGGGAGAGAAAACAAGGCATCCTACTTGAGTTGAGAGAACACCACCACTAGAGAGAGAGAGTACAACTTGTAACCAAAGAAGAAGAATAATAATACACATCCTTTCATCCCGTGGACGTAGGTAATCATACCGAACCACGTAAATCCTTGTGTCTATATTTGTTTATGTTTCTTCATGTTGTGTGGAATCACCTTATACTCCATCAGATGTAGTGTGTAGTTTCATGCCACTACACTAATCATTAATATGAAGAGAATATCATGAATTGGAATGTAATGTTACTGAAGTATATGCACTTTGACACAACTCCTTGCCATGGTTAGTTTTCTTGATTCCAGGCTTGACAAACCAGTCTGACAAACCATCCGAGAATTGCATTCTAGCTAGATACAGTTTTCTGCACCATACTGTCATATTTATAATCCATGTCTACGATCATGCATGCTCTAGCTCATTCATGGCCAAATAACTATATTTCAAGCAATACTGGCAAGGTGATCTGGAACTTAATCCCTGCAGCTATCGCTTGGACTCTATGGACTGAAAGAAACTGCCGCACTTTTCAAGACAAGTACAGCTTCAAAACAGATGGAGATTTATGTGAAATTGCAAAAGTTCTCATCCTCTCATGGGCTGCAGCAGCTGGAAACAAACTTCATACCAATTTTTCTCAAACTATTCTTAATTGGGCATCTGTCTTCTATTAGTGTTTTTGTTTTTTTCTTTTCTTTGCTACTGCTGGTAGCCTACTTGTACATTCTTCCATAATCTAATATATTCTCTCTTCCTATCAAAAAAAAAATCCATGGCTACGAATCTTCAAACCCTACTCCATTTTTTTAAATTTCTTTTGGCCTTACACTATAATATGGCTAAGAATCCAGTTACTTAAACGTAGAAAACTGAAATACACAACAACAAGAATATGAAAAACCAACATTTCATCCATTGTCACGTGCAATGATGAGGATTCTCACAAACAAAAGTTCAATGCAAACTCAAAACGGAGTGCTTGCGAACAATGCGGAATGCGGATATCATTTTCAAATGAGCAGTTCAGATAGAATCGAGCTAAGCATAATATTTTATATCTAACAAAATTGTGTCATGAGTTCAATTCTCATACCTAATATACATAATAATCTCTGTGTACGTATGTACTTATCTCAAGAGATTTTACCCAATAAAAGACTACTAGAATGATGATAAGTTGAAGCTCAGTAACCTCCAAAATTAGATATAATAGAACTAAAATCAGTATCGTAATAAGAAAGAGAAGTGTTTAGACAGTATTAACCAAGATTATCTCAGATACCAACCGAATTACAAAACTACGAAGTACTACTACTACAAATGATTTGCAGCGGCACAAGTTGCACAACTACAAAATCTAAAAGCAGATGCCATATAAGAACAAGGAAACAACTAGATGAAACTTGCATAACCTGATTTTTACTTCAAGACTCATCCGTAGGTGTAAATGATTTGAGTTCCAAGACAGCTAAGAAATCAGATCGTATAAAAATATAGAAGACAAAATCATGGCTCTCTCAACGCCATGTAATGCTCGGTATTACAGAAATAAATGTAGTAACAAGGACTAAATAGAATGTTCACAAGTTTCTCTTAATATTATTTATAAGTTTCTTCTGATTTCTATTTTTTCCCTTTTTTCCACAGCAGTAGTAGAGTTGAGCAAAACCAAGCTTTCAAAATAACTCACTGCTTCTCGCACCTGTAAACCATGGATGTTTAGTTTTCTCACAGTTCTATACTTTGGGTCATATATAAAACTATGTCACATATGCTGTTGCACAAAATCTCACCATTTGTAAGAGGCCCTAAAACCTGATACAGGGTGAAAGTATCATTTTTGTTAATGCTATAAAGTTTATTCCAAGAGTCTGGTACTCCATAATCTTGCATCACCCATACTTCAAAAGTCTCTTTGTTTCCAGCAACTACACAAAGGCACTCTTCCAACATTCCCATTCCCATTCATACAATGTTGAGTTGTTTGTAGTGTCACTGGTAGTTGCTGTTCTACAAATCTCTCTTCATTAATATCCATTGAGAGTAAGGAAGACAGTTTACTTATCTCCGGGAACCAATGAAGAGCTCCATTGAAAAGCACACCTGACGCTTGAGAAAAAGGAAACCCATATCGGATGGATTGAATGAATTTCCATGAGTTTGATTTTAGAGAATAGACTCCTATCATTGATGAACCCTCCTTATTTCTATAAATATTTACCAATTTGTAATCGACAATCTTGTAATCATAACAAAAACCATGTAATCTACCCGAATAATTATATTGTGATTTCGGTAATCTCTTGTATTCCTTTGTGGCTGGGTTCCACAGAAAAAACAATTTCTTCTGGTCATCCCAGCCGTATACCAAGCCATTACTTGAACCCAACAATTCAGTCTTATATTTTGAAGACGGCATTAGATTCATTCGCTGATGATAATGAATCTTAACTTATGGAATGCACGCTCATCGCGTCAAAACCTATAAGCATTAGATGATAGCTGTTTCTTTCGGAAGTAAGACTAAGATGCATTTTTACGATCAGAAATCAATAAGAACCAAGACTTGCAAACACAGTTACATGTAAACGTAGATTTCACTGGTACTCTCAGAAGAATGTCGAGGTAGATATCTTGTGGTAGACTTGACATTCCTGTATTATTTCCTCCTTCAGCTTTTTTTTTCCCTTCACCTTCGAAATTCTTTTGGAGATAATAAGCTAGGGTTTATATGCTCTAACAATACGGGTTACTTTAAGAGAAAAATATTGATAGAATTTTGGATTCCAAATTCTTAATGCCGTTTAAAGCACAACTCGCAGATTTCACGGTAGATATCTTGTGGTAGACTTGAGTATGACTAAAAACTAAAAACTACCCTAAAAACCAGATCAGCGGTTCGCAAAAAACCAGATCAGCAATGGCTGGAGAGGCCCGGGGGTTGCTTATATCAATGCAAGTAGGTTTGCTGATAGCCCATGTAGGACTATTGGTGGGCATCCAAACCATCGCTGATTGGCGATTAGTACAACCATTATGATCTCTTATATAGAAAATCATTGGAATCCCCTTGTCCAATGTGGGACTCTTTTAAAATCGTATAAGGGTTTGATTTTGTTGGGAGATTGGCCAGGTTGTTCGTGAACAGTGGTCGGGTTTTTCGGCTGTCGCTAGCTAGTACTTCTTGACTCCAATTATTCTTTCACTTTTGTGGAATACGTAAACAAACTGTATATTTTGGATTGGGGCAAAAACTTTAAGCTTGCATTGCCCAGTTTAAGTGTTATGCAAAGTATAATGTTGGAGAAACCATTTGAGGAGAGTGAAGTTAAAAATGTGATATGGAATTTTGGCAAGAATAAATCACCAGGACCAGATGGATACACTATGGAATTCTTCAAGGCAATGTGAGATATTATTAAAGTAGAGCTAATCGCAGTGGTGAAAGAATTTGAGCATACTGGTCATGTTGATTGGAGATTAAACTGCACAAGTATAGTCTTAATTCCCAAGTGTGATGGGGCTTTTTCAATGCATTCTTTTAGACCAATTATTCTTATTGGTGGGATCTACAAGATAATTTCTAAGCTTCTGGCAGACAGATTAAAACAAGTACTTCCTTCAATTATTTCTGAGTTCCAGGGTGCTTTTGTTGATTCTAGGAAGATAAGTGATGGCATTCTTATTGCATCTGAGCTAATTGATTCTAGAGAAATAGAAGGAAATCCTGGTTTGATAGTAAAAGTGGACTTGCAGAAAGCATTTGATAATGTTAATTGGTGGTGTTTCGATTATACAATGTCAAGGTTTGGTTTTGGTAATGTATGGAGGAACTGGATAAGATGGTGTCTGTCTAATACAAGGTTTTCAATGGCTATAAATAGAACTGCTACAAGTATGTTCTAAAGTACAAAGGGACTAAAGCAAAGTGATCCAATGTCTCCATTTTTATTCATTCTTATTATGGAGGTGTTATCTGTTTTGATAAAGAGAGCTGCATTTTTGAATCTAATCTCTGGGTTCAGGCCATCTTCTGAAGCATTTGAGATCAATCATCTACAATTTTCAGATGATTTAATTGTCTTCGTTGATGACAATTGTGCACAGGTAAACAATCTTAAAAACATTTTATTGGGTTTTGAACTGGTTTCTGGTTTAAAAGTGAATTTTCAAAAAAGTGCACTACAGTAAAATCTCTGTACAAGAATATCCTAGAGACCACAAAAAGATATTCTTATATGGGGGTTATTCTTATATGGAGGTCTAACTCGAATAGATTGAAATAAAAAATTTCATACATGTACTTCGGAAAATACATACATATGCATAGGAATCACAAAAATGTATCTATGTAAATATAAATACTAATTAAATGTGGATTTTATTTTACATGCATGTATATATGAACTAAATCCACATAAACTCTACTTTAACGCCGTAAATTAACAAATGAAATTATATGAGTGAAAGAGATTTGTATTAAGTTGTGCAAAAAAAAATATGAAAGAATCCACTTTGAAGAAAAATGAGCATGTAAATTTTTTATAAAAATATCTTTATCTTAAACTTTAATGTATTACAAGACATATATTATTTATATTATACTATGAATTATTCTTATATGGGTGTATGTTCCTTATGACGGTACCGAAAAAAATTATGACTTATTCCAATACGGAGTTTATTCTTAAATATAACTGGCCCAAATCGGGACCACAAATTTTTATTCTTATATGGAGTTTATTCCTAGACGAAGTATTCTTCCGGAGAGGTTTTACTGTAGTACCAGTTGGTAATGCTGTGAATGCTATGGAGGCTGTAATTATTTTTGGGTATTAAATTACTTCTTTTCCTATGAAATATTTAGGAATTTCTTTGGGCAGTAAGTCTAAGGCAGTGGGAGTATGGGATGTAATTCTACAAAATTTTGAAAAGAAGTTGAGTATGTGGCAAAGGAAGTATCTTTCAAAAGGAGGTAGACTCATGTTGATTCAAAATGTGCTTTCAAGTTAACCAGTTTATTATTTATCTCTTTTTCAACTTCCAGTTTCTGTTGAGAAGCAAATGGAGAAGATTATGAGACAGTTTCTTTGGGGTTATGTGAATAAAAAACCTAAGAAAGGTTGGGTAGCATGGAAAAAGAAATTTTTTCCAAAGGAAGGTGGTGGAACTGGAACTAAGAAGTTAAGACTGATGAACTTACATGCCAAATGGATATGGAGGTATGGAAATTAAGAAAAAGCTCTATGAAGAAAAATTGTGAGGCTTAAATTTGGTGGTAATGAGAAATATTTTCTTCCAAATACTTCAAACAAGTCAGTGGGGAAAATTTTGTGGGCTGGTATTCTCAAGAGTAGAATTCATGTGGAGGAGAATTCAACTTTGCAGGTGAACAGTGGTGATAGAGTTCTCTTCTGGAAGGATGTTTGGCTGACTGCGCAATCTTTACAAGAAAGTTTACCAAATTTATATAGTTTGAGCTGACTGCAAGATGCTACTATTCAGGAGGTGTTAGATGAAAATGCTGGAAACAGTTGGAATTTTGATTTTTGCAGAAATTTTAGGGAAGCTGAGATAGAAGACATAGCTCATCTCCTGAATTTTTTGGATACTTTTAATAGAGGTGAAGGTCAGGATCACAGATTATGGCAGAATGGTACAAAAACATTCTCAGTGGCAGAGTGTTATAAATCATTGGAGGATGATGGCCTGCTAGGTTTTCCTTATAAAAGCGTATGGAATCCAAAAATACCACACAAGGTGATTTTCTTTGTTTGGTCTCTCTGTTATAATGCTTCACCTATAATGGATTTACTGAGGAATTCATATAATGTGAATGGTTGTGTGTTATGCAAGAAAAGTGCTGAATCAAACCGACACTTTTTTTTGCACTGTGATACAACTAGAGAAATTTGGTTTTACTTCTTAAGTGCCTACAATCTTCAATGGGTTTTTCAAGGAAGTGTCAGAGATACATTATGGGAATAGAGAAGAAAGAAAGGGAAGAATTTAAGTTTGAAAACTAGGATTTGGGACATAATCCCATTTGCAATCTGGTGGGCTGTTTGGCTTGATAGAAACTAAAAAGTTTTTAACGGCAAATATAACTCAACTAGTAACTTGAAAGATGGTTTTAAAACTTTGATTTATAATTGGTGTGTGGGTACTCAAATATTTGAATGATTCACCTTGGACATGGTTCTTCATAACTGGGAGGTTGTTGCTCATTGAGTCTATGTATTTTTTGGAATAGTCTTTGTATTTTGCTTCCACCAATACCATTACTTTCTTAGTGATTGAAAAAGCGGGGGTCTAACAACCACACCCAATATTTCGATTAACAATCTGTATGGACTAACTCCAATATACTTTCTAGAGAATCAACTAGACAGTCAGACTCAATCTAGAGAAAAGTATATCGAGGAGTTAATATCTCTCTATTGATTTGACTTTACTCAAGCAAATAAAAATCTGTGAGTCTTTATCAAATACAAGGATAATAAACTTGGATGGTACCAAAGACCAATATCCACGGATCAATCAATTTCCAATCAACAACCAAAGGTTGGATTTCACAATTGATCGATACAAACGCACATCCTGTGATATTTCAATTATATAACAAAATATAATGCAGAATAGAAATAACACAGACAACAAAAATTTTGTTAACGAGGAAAACGCAAGTGCAGAAAAACCCCGGGACCTAGTCCAGATTGAACACCACAATGTATTAAGCCGCTACGGACACTAGCCTACTACAAATTAACTTCGGTATAGACTGTAGTTGAACCCTAATCAATATCACACTGATTCAAGGTACAGTTGCGCTCCTTACGTCTCTGATCCCAGCAGGATACTACGCACTTGATTTCCTTAGCTGATCTCACCCACAACCAAGAGTTGCTACGACCCAAAGTCAAAGACTTTAATAAACAAATTTATATCACACAGAAAAGTCTACAATGATAGATAAATCTGTCTCCCACAAATAAACCTAAGAGTTTTGTTCCGTGTTTTGTTAAAATCAAGGTTAACAGGAAGCAATCAATAACCCAGACTTATATTCCCGAAGAACAGCCTAGAATTATCAATCACCTCACAATAATCTAAATCTTATGATAGTGAAACTAGATATTACGGAATCACAAACGATGAGACGAAGATGCTTGTGATTTCTTTTTATCTTTCCCTATCATAGATATAATCTCAAGCCAATCTTACAATTGAACTCATACGATAGAAAATGGCAAGATCAGATCGCTCAACTACAAGAGAAGTAGTTTCGTCTGGCTTCACAATCCCAATGAAGTCCTCAAGTCGTTAACCGACAGGGTCTCGAGAAGAAACCTACGGTTAAAGGAGAATAGACTCTAGAAAACCAACTAATATCACACAGGAGGTGTGGGGATTAGTTTTTCCAATTGCTAGACGTCTCCTTTATATAGTTTTGAAATCAGGGTTTGCAATCAAAGTTACCTTGGTAACAAAGTATTCAATATTCACCGTTAGATGAAAAACCTGATTTATCCAAGCTAATATCTTTCAACCGTTAGATCGAAACTTAGCTTGTCATATACACATGAAATGTATTCATTTAGGTTTGAGTAACCGTAACTAAACGTGTATACTTAGTTGGTTCACAAATAGTTAACCAATAGTTAGCCATATGAGTACTTTCATATTAAACGTATTCATCTTCTTCATAACTAGTTTAAATGACTCATAAGAACTAGTTCAAGAGTTGTTCAATTGCTCTGATCTTTATACATAGACACAATTGAAACAAAATCGGTTTGATTCACTTGAATCAATTCATGAACAATATAGCCACGGTTTGCAAAGATTTCATTCCTTATTGATTTATTGTTTAAGTTCATGAAACTAACGATTTGAGAAATATAACCAGCTTGGGTACGCCTACGAGTATGCGTACCTTAGCTACCGGATTTGAGTTGACTTTTGGTTTCGAAACTCAGCAGAATTTTTCAGGTAGAAAAGTTCCGCTAGTACGCGTACCTAAGGTGACTGGTTTATGAGTTCGAAACTCCAAACTCAACAGAATTTTCCGGGAGGAAAAGTTCCGCCAGTACGCGTACGGGTACGCGTACCCAACCTGTCTCCTTCACCAATACCGCATGCATATGCACACATATGCACACACTTGGTTTCCGGTACATGGATTTATACACTAATGTGCGAACACACTATACGCTTATATCCATAGTTGGTTACGTAATCTCAACTTTACATTTCAATCATTGAAACATTCTTCTATAATGTTATAATAGTCGTTAGACATAAAGAATCGACTATCGTCATCAAAGATATTTTCAAGATTGAAACGTCATCATGACTTTCGTCACGGGTAAAGATGAAAATGGTTAAAGCAAAAGCTTACCAACACATATTTCGAGAAAAAGATAGGCGAGTAAACTCGACTGGAAATAGCAAATGCGTATGTATGAAAACTAACATACTTATACGTATTTTGACTCAAGAGTAGGAGATAGAGTAGATAGAATTTTGAGTGACAGATGAGTTCAAGTCTCCACATACCTTTTGGTCAGATGAAGTTCCACTGGTTCCTTGAGTAGTTTTTCATCTTCGTAAGATAATCACCATGGAATCTGGATCTCAACTATTCCTAACTATCTTAGACCGAGAGTTAGTCATATGTATACCAGAAATCAAGACATATAGTTTTGATCACTAACATTGACAAACATGCTTGAGATCGCAATGCATGCGAGTTCGACCGAGCAATGCTCTAACAGTGATGTATTTGATTTTTAATAAAATTTGCCCTTTTTGAGTCAGAAAAAAAGAAACTAGTATGGGCTTCACTTATAGGATGAGTTTGGATGGACGGATTAGATGTGAATGAATGTTGTCAGACGGATTTTTCATTAAAAGGGATTAGGGTGTACATGTGATGCATCAAAAATTCGCGAAACGCCCTATAAAGACATGCGAAACTCCCTATACAAAGACATGTCTTTTTAATGATGAGAAAATAGATTCTTAAGAATAACACTGTCCATTTTGATAGTGCGGCTGTTGTTAGAAATAGTGATGGAATTTTTTGTGGTTCTGCCACTAGACTTTGCAATTGCGACAAGCCTGTGGTTGTTGAGGCATATGGCTTCCTCTTGGATGCTGAATTCGCTTCCTCTTGTTGTCAACCCTCTGAAAGGAGACTCTCAGAACTCTCACAGTCTGGATACTTATGCCATGTCAAACAACGTCGAAGATAAATGGACTGCTACCCAAATTCCGGCTAACATTGTCAGGATTTTCTTAGGGAATAATCACTGACAACCGCGGATAATGGATCTTGAGATATTATGATGAATAATAAGTAAACCAAGCACAAGCAATCATAATAATATGAGAAAGATAAATCAACTCACAAGACACAAGATTTATAGTGGTTCGACCAATACATACAACTTGTATATATTGTCTAGGTTCACTTTGAGCCGCACCAACTCAAATCCACTATGAAGGTAAACGATTACAACGTCGTGTGAAACCCAACAAACCATTGGTTACACCACAACAATTACCCGAGACGATAACCTTGTCTCTTGTTCCTCACCAATATGCTCTCACAACGAAACCCTATCTTTAGACCTAAAAGCTATACAAGAAATCTCTCACCGATCTCTTAATCGTTTTCTACACAATGTACAAATTCTACAAGGCCTAATACCTATTTATATAGGTTAAAAACTTGGCCACCAAGGATTCTAACTGGTTTAGGAAACCCCTTCCCTAAATAACCACGGATAACTTTAAGAAAAAATTAATTAGTCTTTAATAACTAACAAACATCACTACCCTCTAGGATGTAACTGATTGTTAGCTTTGCTCTTGTTCTTTTTATTTCAGTCCAAAAACTGCAATCTAAGTCGTTCTTTTTTGTCATTAAAAATATCTTTCTTTATAATAAGGGACATCCAAATCGCCACATGTCGATGCCACAATCACTCTTGATTTTGGTGAAGCCACATCAGCACTAAGTATCCATGTCAATGAATTTAGTGAAGCCACATCAGCATTAGCTTTCAGCCGTCTTATTGGACCCCACCCTAACAGGCGCGATCAATTTGGCATCTTGAAGGGTCAATTTCAAAAGATAACATCTTTTCGGAAACGAACCATCTATTTGGAAAGAAAAGTCACCAATGCAGGAAAACTGAACGTAATAGAGCCACATACACAAACCAAAGGACACATTGTTTGCTTCAGTGTCCCAAATCTCTTACCAAAAGACACGTCGTTAGCATTTTTCCACTATAAATGTTCGATAACGCTGGCTTCACAAATAACTAAGTAGTACGTCTCCTCCTACATCGTCCGATTTGGGATGCAATAGATATGGAAAACCAACCACATGCAAACGAGGAAAAGATAATCATTATCTTTCTTTACAATAAGGGACATCCAAATCGCCACATGTCGATGCCACAATCATTCTTGATTTCGGTGAAGCCACATCAACACTAAGTATCCACGTCAATGAGTTTAGTGAAGCCACATCAGCATTAGCTTTCAGCCGTCTTATTGGACACCACCTTAACAGGCGCGATCAATTTGGCATCTTGAAGGGTCAATTTCAAAAGATAACATCTTTTCAGAAACGAACCATCCATTTGGAAAGAAAAGTCACCAATGCAAGAAAACTGAACGTAACAGAGCAACATACACAAACCAAAGGACACGTTGTTTGCTTCAGTGTCCCAAATCTCTTACCAAAAGACACGTCGTTTGCATTTTTCAACTATAAATGTTCGATAAAGCTGGCTTACAAATAACTAAATAGTACGTCTCCTCCTACATCGTCCAATTTGGGATGCAATAGATACGGACAACCAACCACATGCAAACCAGAAAAAGATAATCATATGAACGATATTTTTAATGCATTTTCGACACCTTGATGAGGTAACAACAGGACATCATTTGGCTGAAACATCCGTTATGTAATTTACGAAATGTATGTAAAAGTTTGCACTAATTTTGCACACAAAGGACGGATGCTTGAAAGATATAAATTTATAAGTGGATGGGCTTCGCTTATAAGATGAGTTTGGATGGACGGATTAGATGTGAGTGAATGCTGTCAGACGGATTTTTCATTAAAAGGGATTAGGGAGTACATGTGGTGCATCAAAAATACGTGAAATGCCCTATAAAGACATGCGAAACTCCCTATATAAAGACATGTCTTTTGAATGATGAGAAAATAGATTCTTAAGAATAACACTGTCCATTTTGCTAGTGCGGATGTTGCTAGAAATAGTGATGGAATTTTTTGTGGTGCTGCCACGAAACTTGGCAATTGCGACAGGCCTGTGGTTGTTGAGGAAGATGGCTTCCTCTTGGCTGTTGAATTGGCTGGTTGGTTAAACTGCGATACAATTATAATCGAAGGGGACTGCCAGGTTGTTGTGAACACTCTGAATGGAGACTCTCAGAACTCTCAATAGAGGATTTGGAAACTTATTGCCGAGATTAAAAAAGTGACTCCAACTATAAAATTTGTAATATTCCAGTGCGCTCCTAAAGGTACAAATTCAGCGGCTCACAGTCTGGATACTTATGCCATGTCAAACAACGTCGAAGATAAATGGACTACTACCCAAATTCCGGCTAACATCACTACCCTCTAGGATGTAACTGATTGTTAGCTTTGCTCTTGTTCTTTTTCTTTCGGTCCAAAAACTGCAATCTAAGTCGTTCATTTTGTCACTATAATTATCTTTCTTTATAATAAGGGACACCCAAATCGCCACAGTCACTTTTGATTTCGGTGAAGCCACATCAGCACTAAGTATCCACGTCAATGAATTTAGTGAAGCCACATCAGCATTAGCTTTCAGCCGTCTTATGGGACACCACCCTAACAGGCGCGATCAATTTGGCATCTTGAAGGGTCAATTTCAAAAGATAACATCTTTTCAGAAACGAACCATCCATTTGGAAAGAAAAGTCACCAATGCAAGAAAACTGAACGTAATAGAGCAACATACACAAACCAAAGGACACGTTGTTTGCTTCAGTGTCCAAAATCTCTTACCAAATGACACGTCGTTTGCATTTTTCCACTATAAATGTTCGATAAAGCTGGCTTCACAAATAACTAAATAGTACGTCTCCTCCTACATCGTCCAATTTGGGATGCAATAGATACGGACAACCAACCACATGCAAACCAGGAAAAGATAATCATATGAACGATATTTTTAATGCATTTCCGACACCTTGATGTGGTAACAACAGGACATCATTTGGCTGAAACATCCGTTACTGTTAATTTCGCCTTGAGAGACTGGAAGTTCATGCTTGCATAAAATTTCCTTCATTGTTTCAGTTGTTTGAAGATCAATACAAAAAGAATAAAAATAGCTAATGAAGGCCGAAAAATGAAGATGAAGATTTAATAGTTTGCACTGAAAATATAACGAAGACCAGGAAACACTTTCAAGGTATGATTTTTTGTTAGTCACTCTCTAAACTGCACATATTGTATTTTCCCAAATTCCTATTTGTTCATATTATACGTTATGTAATTTACGAAATGTATGTAAAAGTTTGCACTAATTTTGCACACAAAGGACGGATGCTTGAAAGACATAAATTCATAAGTGGATGATGCATAACGTTAGTCAGCAACTCGGAAAAACAAAACAATAAAAATTCGGTTATCGCTGTAAGTTAGAAACCAAATATTGATATCAGCGATCAAGAAGTTTAGGGGACTGTGTTGTCTCACCAAAATGTAGAAGTAGTGGAAGGAGGTTGGGCAAGATCACGAGAAAGAACATATTAGGCAAAGTTAATGTGTAGGGTAGACATAATAATAGGGGATGAAGCAACATTGGTGCACAAACATACCTTCAAAGCACTAGATGAGACACTGAAGGATTTGATGAGCAATCAGATCAAGTTATATGGAAGAAAAACTATAAGTCTTCAATGGAGATTTCAGGTAGATTTTAACAATTACTTCCAAAGGAACCAGGAGAATGACTGTTGGCGCATCGATAAGTAGATCAAATTTTAGTAGAGATTTAAGAATCTTCATCCTTGATGAGAATATACGCCGTATTTTTGGAGTTTTATCTGCAACGAAACAAAAAGAATGAATTCAGTAAATGGATACTTGATCTTGGAAATGGAAATTAATCTTTTTGAAATTGCACTTACCGATATGAAAGACCCAACTTGGATTAAGATACCCCATGACTACCTAATTGTACCAGATGAGGATTGCGTGAAACGAGTTGTGTCCATTATATATCAAAGCATGCTTGAAATATATGGAGAGACAGTGGACATAAGTGAAAAATGTGTATTGGCACCAACAAACGATGGTGTGGATGAAATAAACCAATATGTTGTTTCGACGGTCCCAGGAAAAACACACATTTGTTGGGTTCATAAACCATTACCCAGATGACAAGATCCATTCGACCATTCAACAACAAGATGTTCCATACTACGTTAAATTTCTGAATTTCCCGGAATCCAGGAATTCCAGACTAGCACTTGCATCTTAAAATGGAGTCCCAATTATGCTACTACAGAACATAAATGAGAGCATGGGTCTTTGCAACATAGCTGACTAATGGTAAAACAAATTGGTAAAAGGGTTAATGAAGCACATATCACAACAGGGAACACATCGGCTTTCATGTGTACATTCCAAGGATGATATTAACTGTCTCCTATTGCAGCAAAGTTACCTTCTGTATTGAAAATAAGGCAATTTTCTTTTAAAGTATGTTTTGCTATGACAATCAAGAAGAGCCAAGGTCAAACCTTACAGCATGCAGGCGTCTATTTTCCAAAGCCACTTTTTACTTATGGAAATGGCACTGTCTAGAAAGGTATCAAGAGAAGGTTTGAAGATTTTGATTTCTTTTTTTAAAAAAAAGCGATAACTTAGATCCATCAATTCTATTTTGGCCACCTGAAATGTAGACACTTTCGGAAAAACCGGTGCGTATGACCGGGTTAGATGCTTGTACATATTAAAACAAAGCATAAAAAAAGAATAAAAAAAACTCAAAAGCAACACCACCAAAATTGAATCAATTTTATGTTTACGGGGAAGAATAATATTGTTTCCTAGACAAGAGGGAGACAACAAGGATCCGTAAGTTGTTCATGAAGTCCCATTCCGAGAACCTAGCGACATGTCTAGACGACGAGCAAAACAATGAACCAAGAGATGCCTTTGTTAATTCTTTTTTATAAACCCAATTGTTCAGGAATTTAGTGCTCAATCAGTAAACGATATCGAGAGAAAACACTAAAATTTATTATGGAGCTAACAAGTTCATTGATTCAACTTAGAGGGATTTATTGCTTTGTTCAAAATGGAGAAACCTTACTTGGATTTTCATCACTCAAAGAAATGTCCTACATTTTGATACCATCCCATGTGATACAACATGGTATGGAGGTGGAGCACCAAGACTCATATGTACACTGACATGTTTATGTATTGGTACGAATCTGGCTAGTTATTTACAGACCTTCGAAAACGCTTAAGACCCTCTAATAATATACCAGCATTTCGATTAATTTCAAGGATGCCGATTCTCACAACAGACTCCATGCATTTCTGTGAACTATCTTAGACGCATCAAGTTCAATGGCAAAAGGAATAAACTATATATATCTCTTGAAGATGAGAATCCCTTGGATGATGCCACATCTCTGCAGGATTATACATGCTCAAAGAGCAATCGAATTATCTTTTACTAAGAAAACACTATACACACCGGATTATATCATAATTTCCTTATGTTTTCTGTTTAGCTCATTATCAGCTTCATCAATGCCACCAATTCCTCTCATTCCTGGAGCTTTACCTTGCCTATGTTGTTTTGATCACCCCCACCAAAAATGTAACAGAATAACGGATCACCTCCCAAAAAAAGTGACACAAGATAAGATAAATCCCCAATTTTTTGAGGCCTGATTATCACAGCATGTAGTAGTAATAGTAGTTGGAGCTACGTTCTCCAGTTGATGTTGTGCAAATTCTCATTTGAATCGGGGTTGGAAATTATGAACTACACAAATATTCACCAAATCCAGTCTTTCTAAAGAGACTTTAGAAAGATTTTTGAGTCCAGAAAATACTCCCTTAGGGTTTTCATCTGTTTCTTGCTCCGAAACTAATGGTTAACTGTAGCTTTGGGTCATTCGGTGGCAAACTTTATTTGTCAACGGAAAATGGGTCATTTGTCCAAATATTTTTAAATCACGGGTCAAATGGACGAGTAAAAAATAGTTTGGTTCAAATGGCCAAAAAAAAAATAGCAAGGATGAAACTGGATTCATCCTAGCTTAAATTTAAAAAATAGCAAGGATGAAACTGGATACATCTTGTGTAAATTAAAAATAAGAAAAAATATTTGAAAATGGGCACGATGACACTGGTTACATCCTGACTATTTTTACATTTTTGTCCATTTAAACAGTATCAAAATCTAACTGTCCATTTCACCCAGAAATTATTAGTTTTGGTCTTTTTAACCAATTTTGTGATTTGTCAAAACTCCTTTGAGGATGGCATTGCCCTAGGGGATTTAACTAAATCAGAATGAACCAAGAAACTAAAGAAGAGGTATAAGAGAAATACAAATTGGTAATGCTGTCTAAACAAAATTCCTAGAAATCTATAAGAGAAATTTGCAAAATTAAACACCAAAACCGCACAATTCCTCTAATCAGTTAACTAATGTTGCACCAAAAAGTCTGACCAGAACCTAATTGTAAATCTATTTTTTTCTATCAGCCCCCTATAAAACCACCATTATTCTCAGCTCCAATAGACGTCAATCATGTAAAAAGCTTTATGCTCTTTACGACACTCGCACTTATAAAATGAATCCACATCGTCGCCTTCAGTTTCTTGTCTTTAACCAACCGATTCCAACCTCTGCCGAAGAATGAGAGTTGAGTGTCATCTATCACACCCGCATCCTTTTCTTCTTTTGAAACCTCCACGAAGTACCAGTCATCAAAGCTTTTAGGAATCTCAGGCTTGTTCAGCATCCCAACGTCGCTTGGAGTTTGTTCTTTCTGAGACAACTG